>NC_070584.1:33813419-33823419 GCF_027409825.1 Scomber japonicus
CTTCCTTCCTTCCTTCTTTCCTCCATCCTCCGTCCCTCCTACCTTCCATCCTTCTTTCCTCCCTCCCTCCCTCCCTCCCTCCCTCCCTTCCTTCCTTCTTCTTTAATCGCTCTCATCTTTTAAATGTGTTAGGCTGAGTGTATTCTGCCAGTTTTCCAGTTCTGGCCTCTGAAACGTCTCCTAGTGAGATGTTTTGCTTTCTAACCGCTGACTCCTTCACTTTTCTCGCTTTCTTTTTTTTTTTTAAAGCTCTCATGGCCAATAAAATATGAAGGATTGAGGTTTAAAAGTAAATAAATAACAGAAAAACTGAATTTATCAACCAAGCAAATAACAGACATAACACATGATGATGAAGCTCTTCTGCTTCTCCAACACAAAGAAACATTATGCCAGTTAAACAGTTATTCAAGCTTTCATCTACTTAATATGAAAGAAAACTTCCTCCCTTCCTTCCTTCTTCCTTCCTCCTTCCTTCCTTCCTTCTTTCCTTCCTCCCCCTTCTTCCTCCTTTCCTTCCTTCTTCCTCCACACCCCTTTCCTTCCTTCCTTCCCACTTTCCTTCCTCCATACTCCATCCCCCTTCCTTCCTCCTTTCTCCCTCCCTCCCTACTTCTCTCTTTCTTTCCTCCCCCCTACCTTCCTCCCTTCCTTCTTTCCTCAGTCCTTCTCCCCCCCCCACCTTCCTCCCTTCCTTCTTTCTTCAGTCCTTCTTTCCTTCCTTCCTCCTCTTCTCTTTTCCTTTCTCCCTCCCTCCGTCTCTCTTTCTTTCGACACCCCTACCTTCCTCCCTTCCCTTTCACTTTTTCCCTCCTTCCTTCCTTTCCTTCCTCCCTCCTACCTTCCTTCCTTTCCTTCCTTCATTCCTCCCTCCCTCCCTCCCTCCTCTCTCTTTCTTTCCTCCCCCCTACCTTCCTCCCTTCCTTCCTTCCTTCCTTCCTTCCTCCCTCCCTCCCTCCCTCCCTCTCTCTTTCTTTCCTCCCCCCCTACCTTCCTCCCTTCCTTCTTTTCCTCCCTCCTTTCCTTCCTTCCTCCATCTCCCTCCTTCTCTCTTTCTTTTCCTCCCCCCTACGTTCCTCCCTTCCTTCCTTCCTTCCTTCCTTCCTCCCTCCTTTCCTTCCTTCTTCCTCCACCCCCTTCCTTCCTTCCTTTCCTTCCTCCCTCCTCCTCCCTCCCTATCCCTCCCTCCCTCCCTCCTTTCCTTCCTCCCCCCTACGTTCCTCCCTTCCTTCCCTTCCTTCCTTCCTTCCTCCTTTTTCCAGGAACTCTTCAAAACGTGGATAAAAAAAGCAGAAGTCCCGAACAGTGACTAAACATTATGTTCAGTTCAATTGCAGAGAAGTTTAAAAAAAGGCTTAAAATACAGTTTGAAGTAGAATATTACTGTGTGTGAATCTGACCTTTGACTCAAGATGGGTCGAATATGAGATTCAGTAGAGTTTAAGAGACTCAGTGACCAATGAAGACTGTTCCTTCCTTATTTCCTCCCTTCTTTCTTTCCATCTTTCCTTCCTCCCTCCCTCCTTTCTTCTTTCCTTCTTTCCTTCTTTCCTTCCTTCCTTCCTTCCTCCCTCCCTCATTCTCTCTTTCCTCCCTTTCTTCCTTCCTTCCATCTGTCCTTCCTTCCTTCCTTCCTCCCTCCCTCCTTCTCTCTTTCCTCCCTTTCTTCCTTTCCTTCCTTCCTTCCTTCTTTCCTCTGTCCTTCTTTCCTTCCTTCCTCTTTTCCTTTCTCCTTCCCTCCCACCTCCCTTCCTTCTTTCTTCCATCCTTCCTTCCTTCCTTCTTTCCTTCTTTCCTTCCTTCCTCTTTTCCTTTCTCCCCTCCCTCCCTCCTATCTTCCTTCCTTCCTTCTGTCCTCCTTCCTTCCTTTCCTTCCTCCTTCCTTTCCTTCCTCCTTTGCTTTCCCTCCCTTCCTTTCTTTCCTTCCTTACTTGCTCCCTCCCTAATTATCTTTCTTTCCTCCCCCCTACCGTCCTCCCTTTCTTCCTTCCTCTTTTCCTCCCTCCCTCCTACCTTCCTTCCCTTCTTCCTTCCTCCCTCCCTTCCCTTCCCTCCTTCCTTCCTTCCTCCCTCCTTTTCTTCCTTGTTCCTCCCCCTTCCTCCCTCTCTCCTTTCCTTCTTCCTCCGTCCCTTCCTTCCTTCCTCCCTCCCTCCCTCCTTTCCTTCCTCCTTTCTCCCTCCCTTCCTTCCTTCCTTCCTTCTTCCTCCCTTCTTTCCTTGACCTCAAAAACAACAGGAGAGTGAAAGAAAAACATTAATTCTGACTATGGAAAACATTACTAAACCAAACCAAGGTCCTCTTACACACTTGTTCTGGAGCTTTCGACTGCATCACACTGCCTTCATCAGCAGACTCAGCAGTGTTTGCTCAGTTGCCATGACGACATCGATGTTCAAACCCTTTCCAATTATTCGGAGCACTTTCAGGAATTCTTGTCTTTAAGTTGGCTTAAAGATTAAGTTTGACAGTTCATTATAAACTTAATCTACCGATGAAGACCATGCTGATGCGGCTGAAAGCTCAAGTAAGTCAACCTTGAATGGAATTTTTTGGAACAAGCGTGTTTTAATTAAAGAAGTCAGGAGCGTTTTAGAGGAAAGTGGGCAGTGGGGAGTGGGTTCGTCTAGCTAGTCGTTAGCCTCACATTCAAATAGACTGACAGCAAACACACCTCAACTCCTCTGCATCTCTAAGACGGCCTCATCAACCCTCGCCTCTTTATTACCCCATTAAACCTGGACGTATATGAGCCATGTCCACACACACACACACACACATGCACACACACACACACACACACACACACACAGACACATGCACACACATGCACACACACACACACAGACACACAGACACATGCACACACATGCACACGCACACACACACACACACAGAGAACGTGGACATGGTGTATTCCCATCCAGCTGAAACAGTACCATACGTATTAAGACATCTCAAAGCCAAACTTTATCCTCTCTATAAAGGCCAGAAGCGTTCCCAGAAACCTCCACACACACACACACACACACACACACACACACACACACAGACACACACACAGACACACACACACACAGACACACACAGACACACACAGACACACAGACACACACACAGACACACACAGACACACACACACACACACACACACACACACACACACAGTTCCCTTTATAACTGCCGAGCCAATGGGGTGTGCAGCGGAGCCGGGGCGGGATGCAGAGGAAGGCCAGAGACCCCCGGAGACATAATCAAGTCGCTTCTGGCAGAGAACAGATTTCTGACAGTTCTTTAAAATTGCGGCACATTAAATATTATTAAAAGCTGCTCGATGTCGAGAAGGTAGAAGGAGTCTGCAGCTGGTCAGAGTACAACATGTTGCTCAACACTGATATCAATGACGCACTGGTTCAAACATGTAAAAGGAAAAGAGGGAAGGAAGGAAGGAAAAGAGGGAAGGAAGGAAAGAAAGAGGGAAGGAAAGAAGAAGGATTGAAGGAAAGGAGGGAAGGAAGGAAGGAAGGAAGGGAGGAAGGAAGGAAAGAGGGAAGGAAAGAAGAAGGATTGAAGGAAAGGAGGGAAGGAAGGAAGGAAGGAAGGGAGGAAGGGAGGAAGGAAGGAGGGAGGGAGGGAGGAAAGAAGGACAATGAAGGTAGAAGGAGCCTGCAGCTGGTCAGAGTACAACATGTTGCTCAACACTGATATCAATGACGCACTGGTTCAAACATGTAAAAGGAAAAGGAGGGAAGGAAGGAAGGAAAAGAGGGAAGGAAGGAAGGAAAGGAGGAAGGAAAGAAGAAGGATGGAAGAAAAGGAGGGGAGGAAAGAAAGGAGGGAGGATGAAGCAAGGAAAGGAGGAAGAAGGAAGGAAAAGAGGGAAGGAAGGGAGGAAGGAAAGGAAGGAAGGAAGGAAGGAAAGAAGGAAGGAAGCAAAGGAGGGAGGACGGATGGAGGAAATAAGGAAGGAAGGTAGGAGGGAGGGAGGGAGGGAAGGAAGGAGGAAGAAGGAAAGAAAGGAGGGGAGGAAGGATGAAGGAAGGAAAGGAGGAAAGGAAGGAAGGAAGGACAGAAGGAAGGAGAGATGGAAGAAAGGAAGGAAGGAAGGAAGGTAGGAGGGAGGGAGGAAGGAAGGAAGGAAAGAAGGACAGTGAAGGTAGAAGGAGCCTGCAGCTGGTCAGAGTACAACATGTTGCTCAACACTGATATCAATGACGCACTGGTTCAAACATGTAAAAGGAAAAGGAGGGAAGGAAGGAAGGAAAAGAGGGAAGGAAGGAAGGAAAGGAGGAAGGAAAGAAGAAGGATGGAAGAAAAGGAGGGGAGGAAAGAAAGGAGGGAGGATGAAGGAAGGAAAGGAGGAAGAAGGAAGGAAAAGAGGGAAGGAAGGAAGGAAAAATGAGGGAGGATGAAGGAAGGAAAGGAGGAAGAAAGGAAGGATGGAAGGAAGGAAGGAAGGAAGGAAAGGACGAGAGGGAAGAGAAGACAAGAAGGACGAAGGAAGGAAGGAAAGGAGGGAAGGAAAGAATAAGGAAAAGAGGGAAGGAAGAAAGGAAAGAAAGGAGGGAGAATGAAAGAAGAAAGGAGGGAAGGAAAGTAGGGGAGGAAATAAGGAAGGAAGGAAGGAAGGAAGGAAGGAAGGAAGGAAGGAAGGAAGGAAGGAAGGAAGGAAGGAAGGAAGGAAGGGAGGGAGGAAAGAAGGAAAGAAAGAAGGAACAGTCAAAACAGACAGGGTCAATTTGACCCGGGATACTTGTGAGGACTCACGCACTCTCATGTTGTGTTACTGTACTTGTGAGGACTCACACACTCTCATGCTGTGTTACTGTACTTGTGAGGACTCACACACTCTCATGTTGTGTTACTGTACTTATGAGGACTCACACACTCTCATGTTGTGTTACTGTACTTGTGAGGACTCACACACTCTCATGTTGTGTTACTGTACTTGTGAGGACTCACACACTCTCATGCTGTGTTACTGTACTTGTGAGGACTCACACACTCTAATGTTGTGTTACTGTACTTGTGAGGACTCTTACTGTTTGTGACGTTGCGGCTCATTAAATATAATTAAGAGCTGCTCTATACTGGGAAGCTGGGAGGTATATTGGGTGAAGGCCTGGGAGCTGCAACCCAAAGCCTGCAGCTGGTCAAGGTACAAAATATTACACAACTCTGATATGAATGACACACTACCATGTAAACACACACTCACATGGTGTATTACTAGACTTGTGAGGGTAGACTGTTTATGTTCCTTTTTTGGCAGAGATGGAAAGTAACTCTGTACTTAAGAAGACATTTGAGATACTTGAGTATTTCCATTTTGTGCTACTACATTTATATCTATATGCTATACTTACACTACCACCCCACTGTATTACATTACAGGCAAATATTGTACATTTTTACTTCACTACATAAATCTGAAAGCTTTAGTTACTTTACAGATTCAGAATCAATTAATAAATTCTGACCTTTTGGCTAAACCCTAATCTTAATTAACCTGAATGTCAAACCTAAAGGAATAGTTCAACATTTTTGGGAATCATGCTCTGCTTTCTTTCTGAGATCAGGTCTCAGCTCTGTGTGTTAGCTTAGCTTAGCATAGTCACTGGAACCTAAGGGAAAAGCTAGCCTGGCTCAGTCCTAAATGTAAAAATAGAGCTACAAACTTTCAGGGGAGCCATATTTTACTTTACATGTAAGCTCAGCTGCACGGTCACTGTGAAGAACAACAGAGACACTGTTCACTACTTGAATGTGGCGTCGAAAACATCGTTAATTGAGCATATCATCACATAATGAGTGAAAAACAACAGTTATCGTTTATATCAGGAACCTTAATGTACAGAAAATCTAAAACTATGACCTCAAATTTGGCTTTCAACTCACTAATTAACATGTTCTGTCTTGTTCCTTACTTTCCCATCCACTGTTTGTCCTTTTCACTTTTGTCCTCCAGGGTCAAAATTGGTTTAACCTTCCTGTCGTGCTCCCGGGTCAAATTGACCCGTCAGTTTTGACTGTTCCTTCTTTCCTTCCTTCTTTCCTTCCTTCCTTCCTTCCTTCCTTCCTTCCTTCCTTCCTTCCTTCCTTCCTTCCTTCCATCTGTCCTTCCTCTCTCCTTCTCTCTTTCTTTACTTCTACTCTTTCCTCCCTTTCTTCTTTCCTTCCTCCCTCCTACCTTCTTTCCTTCCTTCCTTCCTCCCTCCCGCCTACCTTCTTTCCTCCCTCCCTCCTACCTTCCTTCCTTCCTTACTTCTTTCTTCCATCCTTCCTTCCTCCATCCCCTTTTCTTCCTTTTGTCGTTCCTTCCTCTCTCTCTCTCCTTCCTTCCTTCCTCCCTCCCTCCTTTCCTTCCTTCCTTCCTCCCTCCCTCCCTCCCTCCTTTCCTTCCTTCTTCCTTCCTTCCTTCCTTGACTCGAACACAACAGGAGGGTTAAATAAACAGTTAAATCAATTTTGACCCTGGAGGATTACCACAAGTTTTATACATTAAACTTTGGTCAATAAGCCACTCATTTATGAGTTACACCTTTCCTCCTCCTCCTGGGTCAACATTGACCCGAAGACAACAAGAGGGTCAAGACTTTCCTGTTTCATAATATTCTCTATTTATAGTACTATTAATACCACAGCACGGTTCTGTTAAAGGAAACATGCACATTATGAGACAATTACTGAGTCTGTTACCAAAAACATCTGATCAGCACCAGTCAGTCAAACAGCCAAGACAGAAAAACTGTTTAAAACTCATTAGGAAATCAGCACACACACACACACACACACACACACACACACACACACACACACACACACACACACACCTATAAAGAGGTGTTGGCTGGTAGCAACACAGAGTCATTCATGTTGCAACAGACTGTAACTCACAAACAGCTGATTAGTCAACAGGAAGCAGAGCACCCTTTATCCTTCCTTCCTTCCATCTTTCCTTCCTTCATGCCTTCCTTCTTTCCTACCTTCCTTCCTACTTTTATCCTTTCTTCCTTCCTTCCTTCCTTCCTTCTTTCCCTCCTCCTTTCCTTCCTACCATCTATCCTTCCTTCCTTCCTACCTTCTTTCCTTCTTTCATACCTTCCTTCCACCTTTCCTTCCTACCTTCTATCCTACCTTCTTTCCTTCCTACCTACCTACCTTCTTTCCTTCCTACCTTCTTTCCTTCCTTCATACCTTCTATCGTTCCTTCCTTCCTACCTCCTATCCTTCCTTCCTTCCTTCCTATCTACCTTCTTTCCTTCCTTCATACCTTCTTTCCTACCTACCTTCTTTCCTTCCTTCCTTCCTTCCTTCCTACCTTTTATCCTTCCTTCCTATCTTCCTTCCTTCCTTCTTTCCTTCCTTCATACCTTCTATCGTTCCTTCCTTCCTACCTCCTATCCTTCCTTCCTTCCTTCCTTCCTATCTACCTTCTTTCCTTCCTTCATACCTTCTTTCCTACCTACCTTCTTTCCTTCCTTCCTACCTTTTATCCTTCCTTCCAATCTTCCTTCCTTCCTTCCTTCCTTCCTTCCTACCTTCTATTCGTCCTCCCTTCCTACCTACCTTCTTTCCTACCTACCTACCTACATACCTTCTTTCCTTCCTTCTTTTCTTCCTTCATACCTTCTTTCCTACCTACCTTCCTTCTTTCCTTCCTTCCTACCTTCCTTCCTTCCTTCCTACTTACCCACCTCCCTTCCTTCCTCTCTATCTTATATTCTTCCTTCTTTCCTTCTATCCTTCCTTCCTCTCTACCTCCCTTCCTTCCTACCTACCTAACTCCCTTCCTTCCTCTCTACCTTATATCCTTCCTTCCTTCCTTCCTTCCTACCTCCCTCCCTTCCTTCATACCAACTCTCCTACCTACCTACCTACCTACCTCCCTTCCTTCCTTCCTTACTTCCTTCATACCTTCTTTCCTACCTACCTTCCTTCTTTCCTTCCTTCCTACCTTCCTTCCTTCCTTCCTTCCTACTTACCCACCTCCCTTCCTTCCTCTCTATCTTATATTCTTCCTTCTTTCCTTCTATCCTTCCTTCCTCTCTACCTCCCTTCCTTCCTACCTCCCTAACTCCCTTCCTTCCTCTCTACCTTATATCCTTCCTTCCTTCCTTCCTTCCTACCTCCCTCCCTTCCTTCATACCAACTCTCCTACCTACCTACCTACCTCCCTCCCTTCCTTCCTTCCTTACTTCCTTCCTTCCTTCATACCTCCCTTCTTTTCTACTTACCTACCCCCCTTCCTTCTTCCCTACCTTATATCCTTCCTTCTTACCTTCCTACCTACTTTTAAAGTTGAGCCTACACACCAGGTGAAAGGTTCATTTTAACCAGAGTCCCTCACAGTGTTCATATTATATATATATTTAAAATCTGAACTCACCCATCATCGGTCCGATGCTCCTCGGCCTCGGACGTTTCTCTGCGCTACCGTTCCTGAAAGACAGAGACAACCACCATCAGCTGCTGAATTCCTCCAGACTCAACAAAGTCCCTCAGTGTGTGTGTTCACCAGCAGCACACACACACACTACACACACACTGATCCTTATCCCGGCATTTTAATCCACGTCTCTCTCTCTCAGGTGAACGTCGTGTCTCTGCGGCTCCTGCTCCTCCTCGCGTCATGTGTGGTGGTGGTGAACTCTGAGAAGCTCACAGGGTCAAAAATAGTGTGTGATGAGCAGAGCTGGAGAAGTGGGAGGAGCCTAAACTTCCACACGGGCATGACAAGAGACAGCAGGCACACTCACACACACAGACAGATACACACACACACACACACACACACACACACAGACAGATACACACACACACACACACACACACACACACTCACACACTGCTGGTGGAAACTGAGTCAGCGCATGCTTGGAGTCACACAGCCATCACTCACCAGCCGAGAAACAGTAAACAAGGAGCCGTGAAATCCTTCCAACAACTCTGGAAAAGCCTCAGGGATTTTTTTTTCTATCTATCTGCCTTCTTTCCTTCCTTCCTACCTTCCTATCTACCTTCTTTCCTTCCTACTGTCCTTCCTTCCTTCTTTCCTTTCTACCTACCTTCCTTCCTTCCTTTCTACCTTCCTTCCCTTCCTTCCAACAACTCTGGAAAAGCCTCAGGGATCTATCTATCCTACCTACCTTCCTTCTTTCCTTCCTTCCTTCCTTTCTACATACCTTCCTTCCTTCCTTTCTACCTACCTTCCTTCCTTCCTTTCTACCTTCCTTCCCTTCCTTCCAACAACTCTGGAAAAGCCTCAGGGATCTATCTATCCTACCTACCTTCCTTCTTTCCTTCCTACCTTCCTTTCTACATACCTTCCTTCCTTCCTTTCTACCTACCTCCCTTCCTTCCTTTCTACCTACCTTCCTTCCTTCCTTTCTACCTTCCTTCCCTTCCTTCCAACAACTCTGGAAAAGCCTCAGGGATCTATCTACCTTCCTTCCTTCCTTCTATCCTACCTTCCTTCCTTCCTTCCTTTCTTTCTACCTACGTACATTCCTTCCTTCTTTCCTACCTTCTATCTTACCTACCTGCTTTCCTTCCTACCTTCTATCATACCTACCAACCTTCTTTCCTTCCTACCTTCCTACTTTCTTTCCTTCCTTCCTACCTACTTTCCTACCTACCTTCCTACCTTCCTTTCTACCTTCCTTCCTTCCTTCATTTCTACCTGCTTTCCTTCCTATCTTCCTTCCTTCCTTCCTACCTACCTTCCTTCCTTCCTTCCCTTCTACCTACCTACCTTCCTTCATTTCTACCTACCTTCCTACCTCCTTTCCCCCTTCCTTCCTTCCTTCCTTCCTTCCTTCCTTTCTTCCCTCCTTCCTTCCTTCCTTCCATCCTTTCTACCTTCTTTCATCTTCTACCTACCTACTTTCCTTCCTACCTTCTTTCCGTCCATCCTTTCTACCTTCTTTCCTTTCTTCCTACCTTCTATCCTACCTTCCTACCTTCTTTCCTTCCTTCCTACCTTCTATCATACTGACCTAC
>NC_070584.1:33828419-33830919 GCF_027409825.1 Scomber japonicus
CAACCTACCTACCTTCTTTCCTTCCTACCTTCTATACTACCTACCTACCTACTTTCCTTCCTTCCTGCCTTCTTTCCAGCCTTCCTACCTACCTAACTTCCTACCTTCTATCCTACCTACCTACCTACTTTCCTTCCTTCCTACCTAACTTCTTTCCTTCCTACCTTCTATACTACCTACCTACCTACTTTCCTTCCTTCCTACCTAACTTCTTTCCTTCCTACCTTCTATACTACCTACCTACCTACTTTCCTTCCTTCCTACCTAACTTCTTTCCTTCCTACCTTCTATACTACCTACCTACCTACTTTCCTTCCTTCCTGCCTTCTTTCCAGCCTTCCTACCTACCTAACTTCCTACCTTCTATCCTACCTACCTACTTTCCTTCCTTCCTGCCTTCTTTCCAACCTACCTACCTTCTTTCCTTCCTACCTTCTATACTACCTACCTACCTACTTTCCTTCCTTCCTGCCTTCTTTCCAACCTACCTACCTTCTTTCCTTCCTACCTTCTATACTACCTACCTACCTACTTTCCTTCCTTCCTGCCTTCTTTCCAACCTACCTACCTACCTAACTTCCTACCTTCTATACTACCTACCTACCTACTTTCCTTCCTTCCTGCCTTCTTTCCAGCCTTCCTACCTACCTAACTTCCTACCTTCTATCCTACCTACCTACCTACTTTCCTTCCTTCCTACCTAACTTCTTTCCTTCCTACCTTCTATACTACCTACCTACCTACTTTCCTTCCTTCCTACCTAACTTCTTTCCTTCCTACCTTCTATACTACCTACCTACCTACTTTCCTTCCTTCCTGCCTTCTTTCCAGCCTTCCTACCTACCTAACTTCCTACCTTCTATCCTACCTACCTACCTACTTTCCTTCCTTCCTACCTAACTTCTTTCCTTCCTACCTTCTATACTACCTACCTACCTACTTTCCTTCCTTCCTACCTACCTTCTTTCCTTCCTACCTTCTATACTACCTACCTACCTACTTTCCTTCCTTCCTGCCTTCTTTCCAGCCTTCCTACCTACCTAACTTCCTACCTTCTATCCTACCTACCTACCTACTTTCCTTCCTTCCTACCTAACTTCTTTCCTTCCTACCTTCTATACTACCTACCTACCTACTTTCCTTCCTTCCTACCTAACTTCTTTCCTTCCTACCTTCTATACTACCTACCTACCTACTTTCCTTCCTTCCTGCCTTCTTTCCAGCCTTCCTACCCACCTAACTTCCTACCTTCTATCCTACCTACCTACCTACTTTCCTTCCTTCCTACCTAACTTCTTTCCTTCCCACCTTCTATACTACCTACCTACCTACTTTCCTTCCTTCCTACCTAACTTCTTTCCTTCCTACCTTCTATACTACCTACCTACCTACTTTCCTTCCTTCCTGCCTTCTTTCCAGCCTTCCTACCTACCTAACTTCCTACCTTCTATCCTACCTACCTACTTTCCTTCCTTCCTGCCTTCTTTCCAACCTACCTACCTTCTTTCCTTCCTACCTTCTATACTACCTACCTACCTACTTTCCTTCCTTCCTGCCTTCTTTCCAGCCTTCCTACCTACCTAACTTCCTACCTTCTATCCTACCTACCTACCTACTTTCCTTCCTTCCTACCTAACTTCTTTCCTTCCCACCTTCTATACTACCTACCTACCTACTTTCCTTCCTTCCTACCTAACTTCTTTCCTTCCTACCTTCTATACTACCTACCTACCTACTTTCCTTCCTTCCTGCCTTCTTTCCAGCCTTCCTACCTACCTAACTTCCTACCTTCTATCCTACCTACCTGCCTTCCTACCTACTTTTAATGTTGAGTCTACACACCAGGTGAAAGGTTCATAGTATCTTGTTCCAGGTTGGAGTACGCTGTTAATGTTTCTCTGCTTCTAAAACAAAGACTGAATATATTTTAACTTAACAGAGCAACAGCTGACTGATTTATAGCTAATTAAAGCTGTGCAGCATGTGTGTGAGAAACCTGAAACTCCAGTTTGAGCTCAGAAACCTTGGATAGAGATCATTATTTACAATAACAGTAATCATTCTGGTTCAACAATACACATTCTTATCTCTCCTCCATCTGACAGACAGCAGAGTGTAAAACATCCAGGTAGCTTCTCATTTAGCCGCCACTCACTTTTACTCTCTCTGATTTTAAATAAACTTGAAGCATTCATTCTGTCTTTTACAGCTTTTACTTTTACCTACTAATGTTGGAATTTGAAAGAAGGAAGGACGGATGGATGGAGGAAATAAGGAAGGAAGGTAGGAGGGAGGGAGGAAAGAAGGAAGGGGGGAGGAAGGAAAAGAGGGAAGGAAGGAAGGAAGGGAGGAAGGCGAGGAGGGAAGGAAGGAAGGAGGAAGAAGGAAGGAAAAGAGGGAAGGAGGAGGGATGGAAGGAAGGTAGGAAGGAAGGTAGGAGGGATGAAGGAAGGAAGGAAGGTAGGTAGGAAGGAAGGAAGGTAGGTAAGTAGGAAGGAAG
>NC_070584.1:33833419-33839623 GCF_027409825.1 Scomber japonicus
AGTCAGCGAGCAGCAGAGCTCTGTGGAAATTCCTCCTCAGTGCTTCTCCAAACAGGAGGGTGTGGTCTGCAGGAGTGTGTGTGTGTGTGTGTATGTATGAGTGTGTGTGTGTGTGTGTGTTTTTGGTTTGAACTTTAACGGCCTTTTGCAAAAGTTAGTTTGTTTCTGTCCACTGATTCAAAAATAGTGAACAGAGCTTTCATTTAGCTCTGCGGAGCGAGGAGGGAAACAAGTCTTTATTTATGTGACCAGAGCAGAGACAGTGTGCCTCTCTGTGTGTCAGTCATCATATTTTTAGGAGTCTTTAAAAAAACCCGCCATGTAACGTTACAGCTGCTGCGGTTTTTCACATTAAAAGTCTTCCAGCTGTTCAGGGTGACACAGCAGCTTCAGGTTCCTATAATGCTTTAATTGTGAAACATCTACAGGAAGTGTTGAGTGTCAAAACATGCGGACCCCGTCGAGGGGTCCAATCCGGCCCACTTTCCTTTCTGTGTTTTTTTTTCCTTCCTACCTTCCTTTATCCTTTCTTTGTTCCTTCCTTCCTTCTGTCCTTCTTCCCTTTCTTCCTTCTGTCCTTCCTCGCTTTCTTCCTTCTGTACTTCCTCGCTTTCTTCCTCGCTTTCTTCCTTCTGTACTTCCTCCCTTTCTTCCTTCTGTCCTTCCTCGCTTTCTTCCTTCTGTACTTCCTCCATTTCTTCCTTACATCTGTCTTTCCTCCCTTTCTTCCTTCTAGCCTTCCTCCCTTTCTTCCTTTCATCTGCCTTACCTCCCTTTCTTCCTTCTGTCCTTCCTCCCTTACGTCCTTCTATCCTTCCTCCCTTTCTTCCTTTCATCTGTCTTTCCTCCCTTTCTTCCTTCTGTCCTTCCTCCCTTTCTTCCTTTCATCTGCCTTTCCTCCCTTTCTTCCTTCTGTCCTTCCTCCCTTTCTTCCTTCCTTCTTTCCTTCCATCTGTCTTTCCTACATTTCTTCCCTCCTTCCTTTTGCCTGTCTTTCCTTCCTTCCTTCCTTCCTTCCCTTCTTATTTCCTTCCTTTCTTCCTTCTTTCCTTCCATCTTTTTAATGAGTGGTCTATATGTGGCCCTTTAATGAAAATGAGTTTGACACCTCTGATCTACAGGAAGTGTTGAGGTGTCATTTTAACAGCAGTTTATAGAAATGTTGGTTATTCTACAGATTGATGATTTGAAAGATGTGTTTTAGAGATAATAGAACTTTTAAAACTTTAATAATGATCCACATTTACAGCAGGTTTTAGACTTTTAGCCAGACAGTCACAGTTTAAGTTCAGCATGCTCTTGAAATTTCTTCTTTTCGCAATATCTGTGTTACTCAACAAGTCTCAATGAAATGATCAAATAGGCGGTTTGATCATGTGACTCTAGAGTGATTCACATCATCTGTCTGAGCTGTTACCAGGCACGTGCACACATTCTAGGTTTGAGCCCCTGCCCTTCTATAATCACTGTTAACCCTCCTGTTGTGCTCGAGTAGGAAGGAAGGAAAGGAGGGAGAGAAGTAAGAAGGAAGGAAAGGAGGGAGGAAGAAAGGAGGGAAGGAAAGGAGGGACAGAAGTAGGAAGGAAGGAAAGGAGGGAGGAAGAAAGGAGGGAAGGAAAGGAGGGAGAGAAGTAGGAAGGAAGGAAAGGAGGGAGGAAGAAAGGAGGGAAGGAAAGGAGGGAGAGAAGTAGGAAGGAAGGAAAGGAGGGAGGAAGGAAGGAAGGAAGAAGGAAGGAAAGGAGGGAGAGAAGGAAGGAAGGAAAGGAGGAGGAAGGAAGGAAGGAAGAAGGAAGGAAAGGAGGGAGAGAAGGAGGGAGAGAAGGAGGGAGGAAGGAAGGAAAGGAGGGAGGAAGGAAAGGAGGGAGAGAAGGAGGGAGGAAGGAAGGAAAGGAGGGAGGAAGGAAGGAAAGGAGGAAGGAAGGAAGGAAAGGAAGGAAGGAAGGAAGGAAGAGTCAAAACAGATGGGTCAATTTGACCGGGAGGACGACAGGAGGTTAAACAATAATGATATTTTATGATGTGGCAGCGCTGTGTGGTTCAGGTCTGGTTAGCTTTAGGTAAATATGATGGTTTCACTTTGTTAATGTTACAGAAGCATAGCAGTGTGGGTTAATGTTAGGGGATGTGTGTCGTCATGGTTACAATAATAACCAGGGGTTAAAGTAGGGGAACAGGCAGTGGCTCCTGTGGTTATAACCTCCATCAGCACCAACTCACCCTCCCGCCTCCCTTCCTTCCATCCCTCCTTTCCTTCCTTCTTCCTTCCTTTCTCTCTCCTCCCTCCTCCTTCTTTCTTTCCTCCTCCCTCTTACCTTCCTTCCCCTTCCTTCTTTCCTCCCTCCCTCCCTCTTACCTTCCTCCCCTTTCCTTCTTTCCTCCCTCCTTTCCTTCCTTCTTTCCCCCCTCCTCTTCCCTCCCTCTTACCTTCCTCCCCCTTCCTTCTTTCCTCCCTCCTTTCCTTCCTTCTTTCCCCCCTCCTTCCTTCCTTCCTTCCTTCCTTCCTTCTTCCCTCCTCTTTTCCTTCCTTCTTTCCTCGCTCCTTTCCTTCCTTCCTTCTTCCCTCCCTACTTTCCTTCCTTCCTTCTTTCCTCCCTCCCTCCCTCTTACCTTCCTCCTTCCCCTACCTCTTTCCTTCATCCCTCCTACCTTCCTTCATCCCTCCTTCCTACCAAGAACAGTTTTCAGGCCGTCTCTGCGTGATGAAATGATCTGAAGCAAATGATTACCTGGAAGAGGAACACAGGTAGTATAAAAGTCCCCAAACGGTCTGAAGCAACATGACGTGTTTGTATTTAATGGACTAAAACTTTGTGTTATGTTCCTTTAAACAAGTCAGAGTGTTTCTGAACACAAGCAGCTGCAGCATGTAGTCGTACATTCTTACTAAATACGTTCCAGATTGAGAACAATGTGTAACCTGCTGCGGCCCAAAACAGATGTTTAAAACATGAACCTGGAGGTCAGAATTCAAAGAATCTCGTTCTGTCTCCGTCTTCTCACATACCTGCAGCCAGTAGAGGAGCTGCAGCCAGTACACTGAGGAGCTGCAGCCAGTACACTGAGTCCTGCAGCCAGTACACTGAGTCCTGCAGCCAGTACACTGAGTCCTGCAGCCAGTACACTGAGGAGCTGCAGCCAGTACACTGAGTCCTGCAGCCAGTACACTGAGTCCTGCAGCCAGTACACTGAGAAGCTGCAGCCAGTACACTGAGAAGCTGCAGCCAGTTCACTGAGGAGCTGCAGCCAGTACACTGAGAAGCTGCAGCCAGTTCACTGAGGAGCTGCAGCCAGTACACTGAGAAGCTGCAGCCAGTTCACTGAGGAGCTGCAGCCAGTACACTGAGGAGCTGCAGCCAGTACACTGAGGAGCTGCAGCCAGTACACTGAGGAGCTGCAGCCAGTACACTGAGTCCTGCAGCCAGTACACTGAGGAGCTGCAGCCAGTAGAGGAGCTGCAGCCAGTACACTGAGTCCTGCAGCCAGTAGAGGAGCTGCAGCCAGTACACTGAGTCCTGCAGCCAGTACACTGAGTCCTGCAGCCAGTACACTGAGGAGCTGCAGCCAGTACACTGAGTCCTGCAGCCAGTACACTGAGGAGCTGCAGCCAGTACACTGAGTCCTGCAGCCAGTGCACTCAGGAGCTGCAGCCAGTACACTGAGTCCTGCAGCTTGAGTCCTGCAGGCTGGGTCCTGAACAGGGGGGGAGGAGGAGGCAGCACATCAGAGGTTTGGACTGAGAAGCATCTCCGCTCTGAGCCAAACACGTTATGCAATCAGAGAAAATAACAAACCTTCAGCGTGTGATTTACGGCTCGGTGCTCGGTGCTGGATGTTTATTACTCTGCTCTCACCTTCCTGTGAGTCGGACTTCACGTCTGAACACAGAGATTCTCAATCTGGAGCTTGATAACGTTTACAGAGCCTGAGCAGGGATGATTAAAGGGGACGTATGATGCTTCGCTGCTATGATGTCAGACGTTAAACAGAAGTTACTTGAGGTCCTCCCTTCCTCGCTCCTTCTCTCTTTCCTCCCTTCCTTCTTTACTTCCTCCATGCCCCTGTCTTCCTTCCGTCTGTCCTTCCTTCCTCGCTCCTTCTCTCTTTCCTCCCTTCCTTCTTTACTTCCTCCATGCCCCTGTCTTCCTTCCTTCTGTCCTTCTTTCCTTCCCTCTTTCCTTCCTTCTCCCTTCTTCCTTTTCTCTTTCTTTTCTCCCCCCTACCTTCCTTCCTCCTCCCATCCTTCCTTCCTCCCTTCCATCCATCCTTCCTCCCTTCCTTCCTTCCTCTTTTCCTTTCTCCCTCCCTCCTTCCTTCCTTCTTCCTCCCTCTTTCCTTCCTTCCTTCCTCCCTTCTTCCTTTTCTCTTTCTTTCCTCCCCCAACCTTCCTCTGTCCTTCTTTCCTTCCTTCCTCTTTTCCTTCCCCCCCCTCTTACCTTCCTTCCTCCCTCCATCCTTCCTTCCTCCCTTCCATCCATCCTTCCTCCCTTCCATCCTTCCTCCCTCCTTCCCTCCTTCCTTCCTTCCTCCTTTCCTTTTCCTCCCTCCTTTCCTCCATCCTTCCTCCTCCTTTCCTCCTTCCTCCCTCCCTCCCATCCATCCTTCCTCCCTCCCTCCCTCCCTCCCTCCTTCCTCCCTTCCATCCTTCCTTCCTCTTTTCCTTTCTCCCTCCCTCCTTCCTTCCTTCCTCCCTCCCTCCTATCCTTCCTTCCTGATGATGTCAGACGTTAACAGAAGTTAGTTGAGGTGAACATAAAGTAGAACCGCTGCGTGTAAGACAGACGCCCAGAAACAGCTGTTCTCTAATCTTTGCTCGACTGTAATTTATCTGATACGTTGGATCACATTCAGACTCGAACATGTACAGACGTAGTTGAGGTCCTTCCCTCCTTTCTTTCCTTCCTTCCTTCTTCCTTCCTTTGTCTCTCCCTCCCTGAGGAGTTGCTGTTTTATGTGAAGAGAGTTTCTAACTGGAACTCGTGTAAAGACATTCCAGCCGAGCCTCAGAGTATAAATACAGAGCTGGAAACGTGAAGATATATTTCCGTCCTTCCATCCCTCCTTTCCTTCCTTCTTCCTTCCTTCCTCCCTCCCTCCTTTCTTCTTCTTTCCTTCCTTCCTCCCTCCTTTCCTTCCTTCCTTCCTTCTTCCTCTCTCCTTTCCTTCCTCCCTCCCTCCCTCCTTTCCTTCCTTCCTTCCTTCCTCCCTCCTTTCCTTCCTTCCTTCTTCCTCTCTCCTTTCCTTCCTCCCTCCCTCCCTCCTTTCCTTCCTTCTTCCTCCTTCCTTTCCTTCCTCCCTCCCTCCCTCCTTTCCTTCCTACTTCCTTCCTTCCTTTCCTTCCTCCCTCCCTCCTTTCCTTCCTTCTTCCTCCCTCCTTTCCTTCCTCCCTCCTCCTTTCTTTCCTTCTTCCTCCCTCCTTTCCTTCCTTCTCCCTCCCTCCCTCCTTTCCTTCCTTCCTTCCTCCCTGAGGAGTTGCTGTTTTATGTGAAGAGGAGTTTCTAACTGGAACTCGTGTAAAGACATTCCAGCCGAGCCTCGGAGTATAAATACAGAGCTGGAAACGTGAAGATATATTTCCTCTTTTAGACTCAATCTTTCCTATTTTGATACGAAACTCTGGATAGCTTTACCTCTTCATCTATTTAAACAATCTAAGATCACTTTTGGTTAAAGTGCTCATTACTCAGAAACACGTGCAACCTTTGAGAGGAAACAGAGACGGGACAGAAAGTTTATAAAGCCCTTCTGAAGCCTAAATGCAATCAACTTCTTATTATTCCTTCTTCTTCTTCTGTCATCATTTTTATATCATTCACAGTGTCTGCAAACGTCAGCCTTTTACCCCTCCTGCTGTCCTCGAGTTAAGGAAGGAAAGGAGGGAGGGAGGAAGGATGGAAGGGAGGAAGAAGGAAGGAAATGAGGGAGGAGGAAGATGGAAGGAAGGGAGGAGAAGGAAGGAAAGGAGGGATGGATGGGAGGAAGGAAGAAGGGAGGAAGAAGGAAGGACAGGAGGGAGGGAGGAAGGATGAAGGGAGGAAGAAAGAAGGAAGGAAAGAGGGAGGAGGGAGGAAGGAAGGGAGAAGGAAGGAAGAAGAAGGAAGGAAAGGAGGGAGGGAAGGAAGGGAGGGAGGAAGGAAGGTAGGAGGGAGGGAGGGAGGAAGAATGAAGAGGGAGGGAGAGAGAAAGGAAGGAAGATCCTCCTTCCAA
>NC_070584.1:33842623-33864209 GCF_027409825.1 Scomber japonicus
CAAGTAAGGAAGGGAGGAAGGGAGGAAGGAAGGAAGGAAAGGAGGGAGGAAGGAATGGAGGAAAAAGGAAGGAAAGGGGGTAGGAAAGGAGGGAGGAAGGAAGGGAGGGAGGAAAGGAAAGAAGGAGGGAGGAAGGAATGACGAGGGAAGGGAAGGAGGAACGAAAGGAGGAGGGAATGAAGGGAGGAAAGGAAAGAAGGAAGGGAGGAAGGAAAGGAAGGACGGAGGAAAGAAGGAAGGAGGGAGGGTGGGAGGGAGGGAGAAGAGGAAGGGAGGAAGGTAGGGGGGAGGAAAGAAGGAGAGAAGGAGGGAGGGAGGAAGGATAGGAAGGAAAGATGGAAGGGAGGGAAGGAACGAAGGAAGGAAGGTAGGTGGAGGAAAGAAAGAGAGAATGAGGGAGGGAGGAGGGAAAGGAGGAAGGAAAGGAAGGACGGAAGAAAGAAGGAAGGAAGGAAAGAGGGAGGGAGGAAGGAAGGAAGGAAGGAAGTGAGAAAAGAAGGAACAGTGCAGATCGCTGCAACAGAAAAACAAACCTCCTCTCAGAAATGTTGCATAAAAGCATCGCTGCATGTAAACTTTCCTACTCTAGATGAAGCGACGCTATGACATCACGACTCTGTGACATCACGACCCTCTATGGCATCACGACCCTCTATGACATCACGACCCTCTGACATCACACAACCGACTCATCATTCATTAACTGACTTATCGGCTCATGCATTGCAGCACACACAGTGAAGCCTTTTTTTTTTTTTTTTTACCTCTCAGTTCCAGTTCAGACTACTGTTGGTCGTCGTGGTGACAGCAGCAGTTCCCCCTCTCCATCATCATCATCATCATCATCATCTTTTTCTTCTATTATTATTAATCACGGCATTCCCAAAAGAACATCACCAGGCTTCATCATCATCACCGACATCCCATAATAATTAAGCAGCATCCAGCAGCAGGCAGCGGTATCCATGCATGTATCCACGTCGTCCTGCATCCCGGAGCATCATCCAGCTCTGCTCTGCTGCTGCTGCTGCTGCTCCCGTTACCGCTCATTGGTCGGTAGCAGAGAGGAACCCACCGCTAACCCCCCCTCCTCCGCGACCCAATAAACGGCAGACTGCTACCCCCCCCCCCCCCCCCCCCCCCCCCCCCCCCCCACACACACACACACCTCCCCCTCCTCTTCCTCTGCTCCTCTCCCAGCGGTGCGGTGTACCCAAACATCAAAGGGAGAAGCCTCGTGATGACTCCTTCTCCTTTTTTTTGGCGCACAACCACGTGATGAGAGGAGCCACTAAACGTGTTAAATGAGGGTCAGAGACAAAAGAGAAGAGTGGTGATTTGCCTCCAGGGGTGACAAGATGCGCATGTTAACAGATGGGGACCCCCCCCCCCTCTTCTATGATAACCACCCCCCCCCCCCCCCCCCGCTCTCCCTCCTTCTCATACTCACTCATCCTTTCAAGGTTTTAAGATTTTATTCAGAGCCAAAATAACTAGAGCTGGGTGATGATGGTAAAAAATCTAAATCAGAATTATTTGAACTTTTAACCTCGATTATGAGAAGGAAGGAAGGAAGGAGGGAAGGAAAGAAGGAGGAAGGGAGGGAAGGAAGGAAAGAAGGAGGGAGGGAGAAAGGACAGAGGAAAGGAAGGAGGGAAGGAAAGGAGGGAGGGAGGAAGGAAGGACAGAAGGAAGGGAGTAAAGAGAGTGGAAGGAATGAAACAGAGAAGGAGGGAGGTAGGAAGGAAGGAAAGAAGGAAGGAGGGAAGGAAAGAAGGAGGGAGGGAGGAAGGAAGGAAAGAGAGAAGGGGGGAGGGAGGAAGGAAAGGAGAGAGGAAGGGAGGACAGAAGGAAGGAAGGAAGGAAGGAAGGAAGGGAGGAAGAATGAAGGTAGGAGGGAGGGAGAAAGGAAAAGAGGGAGGAAGGAAGGGAGGACGAAGGAAGGAAGGAAAGAGAGAGAGGAAGGAATGAAAGAGAGACGGAGAGAGGAAGGAAGGAAAGGAGGAAGGAAGGAAGGAAGGAAGGAAGGAGGAAGGGAGGAAGGGAGGACAGAAGGCAGGGAGGAGGAATGAAGGTAGGAGGGAGGGAGAAAGGAAAAGAGGAAGGGAGGAAGGAAGGAAAGAAGGACAGAGCAAAGGAAGGAAGGAAGGAGGGAGGAAGGAAGAGAGGACAGAAGGAAGGGAGGAAAGAGAGAGGAAGGAAGGAAAGAGAGAAGGAGGGAGGAAGGAAGGAAAGGAGGGAGGAAGGAAAGAAGCAAGGAGGGAAGGAAAGAAGGAGGGAGGGAGGAAAGGAGGACAGAAGGAAGCGAGGAAAGAGAGAGGAAGGAATGAAAGAGAGAAGGAGGGAGGAAGGAAGGAAAGGAGGGAGGAAGGGAGGAAGGAAAGAGAGAAGGAAGGAGGGAGGAAAGAACAGTCAAAACAGATGGGGTCAATTTGACCCGGGAGGACGACACAAATCTTAAACATAGTTAATCAGGATGAAGGATGATGTATTTTCACAGTTTCTTTAGTTTAGTATTTTCCACTGCTGCCCTCACACATGTCGTCCTCCCGGGTCAAACTGACCCCGTCTGTTTTGACTGTTCCTTCTTTCCTTCCTTCCTTCCTTCCTTCCTCTGTCATTCCTTCCATCCTTCCTTCTTCCTTCCTCCCTTCCTTCCTCCGTCATTCTTCCCCTCCTTCCTTCCTTCCTCCCTCCTTTCCTTCCTTCTTTCCTCTGTCATTCTTCCCCTCCTTCCTTCCTTCCTCCCTCCTTTCCTTCCTTCTTCCTTTAATTCGTCCCTCCCTCCTTTCCTTTCTCCCTTCCTTCCCTCCTTCCTCCCTTCCTTCCCTTCCTTCTTCCTTTAATTCCTCCCTCACTTCCTTCCTTCTTCCTTTCCTTTCCTTTCTCCCTCCCTTCCTTCCTTCTTCCTTCCTTCCTTCCTTCCTTCCTCCCTTCCTTCTTCCGTCCTCCCTTCCTCCCTTGACTCGATAACAGTGAATAAATACCAAATCTTCTCTTATAAGAATGCAGTTATATCTAACCTCAACATTTATATAAAAAATGAACAAATAATTAGAAGTTTTATATTTGCTTTAAAAAAAAAGCAAAATAATATGAATTAAAGTTTCTGTAAAAATCAGATTTATAGAAAATTCTCCTTTTATACATTTTCAGTTTGTGTTAAAATTATCAAAAAGGTAATAATTCTCTTTTATACCTCCACTTTAGCTTATAGTGGATGATGGTGGTGTGTTAAGGTGTTTTATATTATATTGACTGGTGTTTCTAATACTTTGCCCCTCTCATGTATGTTAATGGGGTGGACAAAATAATAGGAACACCAATCTATATAAAGCACCTTAACACACCACCATCCATCAGCCACTATGAGCTCAGTAATACACTTATAAACCTGTGTAACTTCATACATGTAGGATTTAAAGCACAGGTGTTCCTATTAAAGCAGGGGTGTCAAACATGCGGCCCGTGGGCCAGATCTGGCCCGCCGAGGGGTCCAATCCGGCCCACTTTCCTTATTCCTCCCTTCCTTCCATCTTCCCTTCCTTCCTTCCTGTCTTCTTTTTCTTCCTTCTTTCCTTTCTTCCTTCTATCTGTCCTTCCTCCCTTCCTTCCTTCCTTCCTTCCTTCCTTCCTTCCTTCCGTCTTTCATTCCTGTCTACTCTTCCTTCTCCTCCTTCTTTTCCTCCCTTTCTTCCTTCCATCTTTCCTTCCCTCCTGCCTGCCTGCCTGCCTTCCTTCCTTCTTTCCTTCCGTCTTTCATTCCTTCCGTGTTTCACTCCTGTCTACTCTTCATTCTCCTCCTCCTTTTCCTCCCTTTCTTCCTTCCATCTTTCCTTCCTACCTTCCTTCCTTCCTTTCTTCCTTCCGTCTTTCATTCCTGTCTACTCTTCCTTCTCCTCCTCCTTTTCCTTACTTTCTTCCTTCTATCTGTCCTTCCTCCCTTTCTTCCTTTTTTCCTTTTATCTGTCCTTCCTCCCTTTCTTCCTTCCTTCCTTTATTCCGTCCGTCTTTCATTCCTGTCTACTCTTCCTTCTCCTCCTCCTTTTCCTCCTCCTTTTCCTCCCTTTCTTCCTTCCATCTTTCCTTCCTTCCTTCCTTCCTTTTTTCCTTTTATCTGTCCTTCCTCCCTTTCTTCCTTCCTTCCTTTATTCCGTCCGTCTTTCATTCCTGTCTACTCTTCCTTCTCCTCCTCCTTTTCCTCCTCCTTTTCCTCCCTTTCTTCCTTCCATCTTTCCTTCCTTCCTTCCTTCCTTCCTTCCTTCCTTCCGTCTTTCATTCCTGTCTACTCTTCCTTCTCCTCCTTCTTTTCCTTCCTTTCTTCCTTCTATCTGTCCTTCCTCCCTTTCTTCCTTCTACCTGTCCTTCCTCCCTTTCTTCCTTCCATCTTTCCTTCCTTCCTTTCATCTTTTTAATGATCCGGCCCATGTGAGATTAAATTGGGAAGTATGTGGCCCTTAAATGAAAATGAGTTTGACACCTCTGTATTAAAGTGTCCACTGTGTGTTTAATGTACTTCATATTACTATAGTTTATTTCTATTTTACTTAAAGACACTAATTTTATTATTTTCACACTGTGGTACTGTGACTAAAAGAAGACCTGGATCTATGTTATGTTCCTTCATGATGATGATGATGATGATGATGATGATGATAACATCCTCTCTCTGTCTTTCTCTCTATCTGTCTTTTCTTTTTTGCTTCTTGTGGGTCTTTTTTCTTATTTTGTGGTTTAACTAACGTCATTTCTTCTATTTTCCTCTGCTTCCTTCTTTTTTCCTCTCATTTCAAAAGATCCTTTTCATCACTCCTCAGCTCTCCCACACAGCAGCTCTCCTTCCAAGATGAACCCGAGCCAACCTTTGCTTTTATGTCCCCTGGTGGCCAAACAGTGAACTACACCCCCCCTCATTTATTATTCTTACTTCAGACAGGCTGAAATGTGTGATGTTTGTCTGTCATAAGCTACTTTTGGGGACAAATGTCAGATTTAAAACCAGTTCATTGGACACATTTTATCCACTTGGGGACAGAAACTGTGTCCCTAATTAAGAAAACGCTGATTTTTGGGTCCGTGGTTAAAGTTTGGGTTAGGCTGAGCTCCAGGAAATGAATGTAAGTCTATGTAATGTCCCCAAAAGTAACCTAGGACAACATGTGTGTGTGTGTGTGTGTGTGTGTGTGTGTGTGTGTGTGTGTGTGTGTGTGTTACTCAAATAGTTGTGTGTATGAGATGACCAGTGTGTGCATACACGTGGGTTCAATGTGTTTTCTGAAAACACTCGCAGTCACGCATGCAAACACACACACACACACGCGGGTTTGTCTTTATATCCTTGTGAGGACACTCATAGGCCTTAATGCATTCACTAGATCCTTTATCCCTTTATCCTAACATTCACCATCACAACTAAATACCTAAACTCAACCTTTACCCTAAACTGGACCTAACCCAAGCTCTAACCTTAACCTTAAAACCAAGTCTTTACCCTTAAAATGTTCTTTGAAGTTGTGAGAATCGACCAAAATGTCCTCACAATGCTGGTTTTTGACTGAAATTGGACAGACACACACACACACACACACACACACACACAAACACACACAGGCCAGATCAGACAGGAACTCTGCTGACAGTCTGCACACACACAGAAAGAAAGAGAAAGAAGGTGCATAACATAGAAACTACTACTATTACTATGAGTTGAAAGTCCTCCACAGACATGATGACTGAAGACAAAAAAAAAAAAATACTCTGCTCTCACTTTTTAAAATGACATCTCCTCCCTTTCTCCCTCATGATGTGAGAATCTAGAGAATATATGAATCTGTAAATATTATTCATTTCAGTCGTTTCCTGTAAAGTAAAGTTCCCACGTGCGATGAGTAAATTACATAATGAACCACGATTAGCACGATAAACTAGTGGTGACGTCACAGATTTAAAAAGGAGAAACTTTCCTCCTCCAGCAGTTGAATGTGAAAACAAACGCAGCTCACACACACACACACACACACACACACACACACACACACACACACACACACACACACACACACACACACACACACACACACACACACACACACACACACACACACACACACACACACACACACACATCCAGCCTTCATCAGTCTGCTCAGAGAGGAGAACAAACATCCAACTGAAGAAGAAAAACAGACTCTGGAGCGGAGGAGGAGGAGGACAGAATATCATTATTTGCTTTTTTTCTCACAGTAAACTTGGATTATCTGCTGGGCAGACTGGGACAAGCACCGAGGGGGGGGGCTCTGACTTCTAAACAACCCCCACAACCATGTCCTCATCCTGGCTTTCTTTAACAAATTAAGTTAATGAAGTGTGTAGATACACGCTGATTTAGTTTATTTATAAATAAGAGAAATATTATGATTGGTGTTCTGGCCCTGTGTGTGTGTGTGTGTGTGTGTGTGTGTGTGTGTGTGTGTGTGTGTGTGTGTTATTGACTGTGTATAAAGATGGATGTCATGACAGCGGCCCGAAATTGAAGCCAACACATCTGTATCGCCCCCTGCTGGCCGCACGTGAGCAGCTGCACGAGCCAAACTTTAAAAATACAATTACAAGACCCCAAAGAGCAGACTGCGCAGACTCGGGCTCCAAATAAAGTGGCGCGCAAACTTCTGCAGAGAACTTTTATATATTAAAAGTTGTTATAATACATTAATGAACATGTTTATATACAGTTAGTGTTTTTATCATGATGATGATGAGGAGGAGGAAGAGGAGTCAGGTCAAGTTGTGACTGGCGGTCGGATGTGGAAGATTCAAACATTGTGGACAAACAATCAAACATGTGAGCAGCAAAGAGAGAGAGAGAGAGAGAGAGAGAGGGAAAAAAGAAAAGAAAAGAAAAGAAAAGCAACATACCGTCAATCTTCACTTCTTCTGTGGAGAGTCTGGAGAGTCTGGAGAGTCTGGAGAAGACGAGGATCAGCGTGAACCAGACAGGAGACCTGAGACCGGAGACCTGAGACCGGACACACCTGTCCACCTTCCCGCCTTCCTGTCCGCTTCACCCGGATACAGACTGCAGGAGTCCCGCTGCAGGTAGGTTACCAGTTAACACTTTCAAAACCTATTTAAACCATCTAAACCAGACATCATGACGTAATATGAACTAATTATACATGATTAAATAACAGCATAAAGGCTTATTGTCTCTGGCAGGAAACCGTCTTGTTTCATAATCAAATAATACATTCATTAATTAGACTAACTGTAGTTTTAATATCTTGAGTAAACAGGCTTCTTCATGTTACAGTATTTTATTAACATCTCTGCATGTTTGTCTAAAGTCTTGTTGTTAAGCTCTGTGTTGCATGGCTTGTTTCTTAAGGGTATTTTAACAATTTACTAACCCATAAATGCGTGTTTTTACGTTTTATCGCGATAACGATTATTGCATTTGACTTATATCTGCTGTGTATTGCTGCTCCACATAGTTTGCATGTATCTAAAGTTGGTTGTGGTCATTATGTCTGGCTGTTATCTGTTGCTTCATATTGCTTGCATGTTGTGTTGTATTATTGCACGATGGCCTGTGAATGTGTGTGTGTGTGTGTGTGTGTGTGTGTGTGTGTGTGTGTGCGCGCGCGTGTTTGTCCAATTTCAGTCAAAAACCAGCATTGTGAGGACATTTTGGTCGATCCTCACAACTTCTAAGAACATTTAAAACATTAAAACTTGGATTTAAGGTTAAGGTTAGAGTTGGGTTAGGTTGAGTTTAGGTTAAAGGTTGAGTTTAGGTGTTTAGGTGTGATGGTGAATGTTAGGATAAAGGATCTAGTGAATGCATTAATGCCTATGAGTGTTGCCTTAAGTAGCTTAATGCTAACATAACGCATTGAGCCACATGTTTTTAGGTTGCAGTCACGTGGTGTAACTCCTGTATGATAGAAGATATCTGCAGGTGTTGCAGCTTGTCAATGTAAATCCTGTAGGCCTATAAACTACAGTACAGGTGTTTCTAACAGATAGAAACCTATAACCTAACCTACACTCTGTTTTACAATCACACACATGCAAACACACACTCCTGGTATATTACTGTTTATATCATGATGGTTGACATGGAAGTTAGAATCACTGGTACTATAAAAACCTTGTGTCAAAGTAAGTGGTCTTTTGGTGTCTGACAATCCCTCAAATTCATCTCATGAATGATATTTCATCACTCTCTTCTTATTAGCGTTACATTTAGCCTAACTTTATGTGTAATTCAGTATTTGTTTTGTGGTATTGTAGTATAACTGAGGTTTAGTCCACTAGGTTACAAATGTCCCCATCGTGGGACTAATAAAGGAATATCTGATCTTATCTTATCTTAAAAACAGTCTTAGGAAACTCCAACAAAACACTTTACAGACGTTGGAATTGGAAACTTTCAGGAATGAATCTGATAATTGTGAAACCTTAACGCAGCAGCTGCTCAGATTTAGTGCTGAGCAGGTAGAGTACAGTGCTCCCTCAAGGGTTAGCCCCTTCCTTCTTTCCTCCCTCCCTCCCTCCCTCCTACCTTCCTTCCTCCCTTCCTTCTTTCCCCTGTCCTTCTTTCCTTCCTTCCGCTTTTCCTTTATCCCACCCTCCCTCCTTCCTTCTTTCCTCCCTCCCTCCTACCTTCTTTACTTTCCTCCCTTCCTCCCTCCCTCCTTCTTTCCTCCCTCCTTTCCTTTCGTCTTCCTTCCCCCTTCCTTCTTTCCTCCCTTCCTCCCCCCTACCTTCCTCCCTTCCTTCTTTCCCCTGTCCTTCTTTCCTTTCTTCTGCTTTTCCTTTATCCCACCCTCCCTCCTTCCTTATTTCCTCCCTCCCTCCTACCTTCTTTACTTTCCTCCCTTCCTCCCTCCCTCCTTCTTTCCTCCCTCCTTTCCTTCCGTCTTCCTTCCCCCTTCCTTCTTTCCTCCCTTCCTTCCCCCTACCTTCCTCCCTTCCTTCTTTCCCCTGTCCTTCTTTCCTTCCTTCCGCTTTTCCTTTACCCACCCTCCCTCCTTCCTTCTTTCCTCCCTCCCTCCCTCCTACCTTCTTTACTTTCCTCCCTTCCTCCATCCCTCCTTCTTCCCTCCCTCCTTTCCTTCCGTCTTCCTTCCTCCTTCCTCTCTTCCTTCCTTCCTCCCTCCCTCCGTCCTTCCCTCCTTCTCTCTTTTTTCCTTCCTCCCACCCTTCCTCCTTCCTTCTCCCCTCCCCCCCCTCGTACCTTCCTCCCTCCCTCCCTCAGTGCTTTTATTCTGAAAGCGACTCTATAAGCAATGAGCTGAAACTCTCTATAAAGCTGTGAAGCTGAGAGGAAGCTGCAGAGTCTCTGTAGGTTCATCACTACGAGCCAAAGACATTATAATCTGTCATCTAATATGATTATTATAATAAATATATGTTATAGCTGCTTTAGGGGTTTATTGAAGATGAAAACCACAGAAAATGTGCGTGTCCCATACTGTCCATCCTAACATGAGTGGAGCGATGTGTTGTGGGTGTGTAGCCGTGCTGATGAGTGACACTACGTCTGTGCCGTAGCAGAAAGCACTCGGCCCTCTCTTCGCTCTCTTCGCTCTCCGGCTCTGTTTGTTTGAATTTGTCATAATCGTGTGTGACGCGCCGGACGAGGTGGAAACATTTCAGCTGACGGTTAATATTAGCTCATTCCTGCTGCGCCCATCGGGATGATGTAAAGTGATCAAAAGCTTCATCGCTGCCGGAGGAAACACGGCTCGGCTCTGAGAGATATCTATCAGGACACAGGTGGCTCCATCATTACACACACACACATCACACACATGTTACACAGCTGCTCACAAGCTTTACGTTAAATCCTTATTGTTCGCTCCTGAATCCTTCAGTCTGTACCTTTTTAAAGGAAGAAGGAAGGAAGTGAGGGAGGGAGGAAGGTGGGAAAGGAAAGAAGGGAGGAAGGAAGGTAGGAGGGAGGGAGGGAGGGAGGGAGGGAGGGAGGGAGGAAAGAAGCAAGGAGGGAGGATGGGAGAAAGGAAAAGCGGAAGGAAGGAAAGAAGGAAGGGAGGAAGGTGGGAGGGAGGGAGGAAAGAAGGAAGGAGGGAAGACAGGGGAAAGAAGGTAGGAGGGAGGATAGGAGAAAAGAAGGAAGGAAGGAAGGAAGGAGGATGGAAGGAAGGGAGGAAAAGAAAGAAGGGAGGAAGGAAGGTAGGAGGGAGGGAGGCAGGGAGGAAAGAAGGACAGGGGAAAGAAGGAAGGGAGGAAGGAAGGTAGGAGGGAGGAAAGAAAGAAGGAAAGAAGGAAGGGAGGAAGGAAGGTAGGAGGGAGGAAAGAAAGAAGGAAAGAAGGAAGGGAGGAAGGAAGGTAGGAGGGAAGAAAGAAGGAAAGAAGGGAGGAAGGTAGGAAGGAGGGAGGGAGGGAGGAAAGAAGGAAGGGGCTAACCCTTGAGGGAGGCAGGTGCTTTTAGAAATCAAACCATCTGGATTTCTAAACTATGCGACAAACTGGAGGCTGAATGAATTTTGGAAGAGTGAGGTTTGATATTATAAAAAACTCCAATATTGACTCTTTATATAAACTCTACTCAGTATTTATAGGTTCATATTTCTCTACATGGGCGCCTAGTCGTAGTTAGAGGTGGGTGGTGTAATATCAGTGACATGTAAGAGGAGCTACGGCAGGAAAATGCACATTAATAAAACATTAAAGCTCCATTTCCTGTTAGATTGAGCCTTCAATCATGACCAGAGCTGCCCTTTCAAAGTAAAGCTCAGTGTATATTCCACTATATATTAATCTTTCCTCCCTTCTTTCTTTCCTCCCTCCTTCCTTCTCTCTTTCTTTCCTCCCCCCTACCTTCCTTCCTCCTTCCCTCCTTCCTTCCTTCCTTCCTTCCTTATTTCTTTCCTCCCTCCCTCCTTCTCTCTTTCTTTCCTACCCCCTACCTTCCTCGCTTCCTTCTTTCCCCTGTCCTTCTTTCCTTCCTTCAGCTTTTCCTTTCTCCCACCCTCCCTCCTTCCTTCCTTCTTTCCTCCCTCCCTCCTTTCCTTCCGTCTTCCTTCCTCCCTCCTTTCCTTCCGTCTTCCTTCTTCCTTCTCTCTTTCTTTCCTCCCCCTACCTTCCTCCCTTCCTTCTCTCTTTCTTTCCTCCCCCACATTAATAACACATTAAAGCTCCATTTCCTGTTAGATTGAGCCTTCAATCATGACCAGAGCTGCCCTTTCAAAGTAAAGCTCAGTTTATATTCCACTATATATTAATCTTTCCTTCCTTCCTTCCTTCCTTCCTTCTATCCTTCCTTCTTTCCTCCCTCCTTTCTTTCCTCCTTTCTTTCCTCCCCCCTACCTTCCTTCCTCCTTCCTTCCTTCTTTCCTCCCTCCCTCCTTCTCTCTTTCTTTCCTACCCCCTACCTTCCTCGCTTCCTTCTTTCCCCTGTCCTTCTTTCCTTCCTTCCGCTTTTCCTTTCTCCCACCCTCCCTCCTTCCTTCTTTCCTCCCTCCCTCCTTTCCTTCCGTCTTCCTTCCTCCCTCCTTTCCTTCCGTCTTCCTTCTTCCTTCTCTCTTTCTTTCCTCCCCCTACCTTCCTCCCTTCCTTCTCTCCCTCCTTCTCTCTTTCTTTCCTCCCCCACATTAATAATACATTAAAGCTCCATTTCCTGTTAGATTGAGCCTTCAATCATGACCAGAGCTGCCCTTTCAAAGTAAAGCTCCGTTTATATTCCACTATATATTAATCTTTCCTCCCTTCCTTCCTTACTTCCTTCTATCCTTCCTTCTTTCCTCCCTTCTTTCTTTCCTCCCTCCCTCCTTCTCTCTTTCTTTCCTCCCCCTACCTTCCTTCCTCCTTCCCTCCTTCCTTCCTTCCTTCCTAACTTCTTTCCTCCCTCCCTCCTTCTCTCTTTCTTTCCTACCCCCTACCTTCCTCGCTTCCTTCTTTCCCCTGTCCTTCTTTCCTTCCTTCCGCTTTTCCTTTCTCCCACCCTCCCTCCTTCCTTCTTTCCTCCCTCCCTCCTTTCCTTCCGTCTTCCTTCCTCCCTCCTTTCCTTCCGTCTTCCTTCCTCCCTCCTTTCCTTCCGTCTTCCTTCTTCCTTCTCTCTTTCTTTCCTCCCCCTACCTTCCTCCCGTCCTTCTCTCCCTCCTTCTCTCTTTCTTTCCTCCCCCTACCTTCCTCCCGTCCTTCTCTCCCTCCTTCTCTCTTTCTTTCCTCCCCCTACCTTCCTCCCTTCCTTCTCTCCCTTCCTTCTCTCTGTCTTTCCTCCCCCACATTAATAACACATTAAAGCTCCATTTCCTGTTAGATTGAGCCTTCAATCATGACCAGAGCTGCCCTTTCAAAGTAAAGCTCAGTTTATATTTCACTTCATATTAACATATTTATTTTCTTATTGTGCTCAGTGAGTGACAGATGAAAGGTTATCTCATAGCGTGGCTACGTGATGCAGATATATTTCATAGCTTTTTGAAGTCGGGGGTGCTGAGTTGGAGTTAAAAGTCGGGGGTGGGGTGGGTGGGGGGGGGGTAATATTAGTGACATTAACAGGAAGTGTGGCAGGAAATTTTACATTAATAACACATTAAAGTGCCATTTCCTGTAATGTAGAGCCTTCAATCATGACCAGAGCTGCTCTTTCAGTATAAAGCTCAGTTTATATTCCACTATGTATTAATTAATATGTTCTAATAGTGAGCCTTCCTTCCTTCCTTCTGTCCTTCCTCCCTCCCTCCTTCTCTCTTTTTTTCCTTCCTCTCTCTTTCCTCCCTTCCTCCCTTGCTTCTTTCTTTCCTCCCTCCCTCCTTCCTCCCTTCCTTCCTTCCTTCCTTCTTCCTTCCTTTCTTTACTCCCTTCTTTCTTTCCTCCCCCCTACCTTCCTCCCTTCCTTCTTTCCCCTGTCCTTCTTTCCTTCCTTCCTTCCCTCCTTCCTTCTTTCCTCCTGCCTTCCCTCCCTCCCTCCCTTCCTCCCTCCCTCCTACCTTCCTTCTTCCCTTCTTTCCTTCCTGAAGTTACACATCTATGAGTTTTCTACCATGTGACCCTGCGTGGCTCCGTAGTCGGCGGCTGAACAGAAAACTATTCTATCCTTTCCTTCCGTTTTCCTTCCTCCCACCCTTCTACCTCCCTTCCTTCTTTCCCCTGTCCTTCTTTCCTTCCTTCCTTCCTTCCTTCCTGAAGTTACACATTTATTAGTTTTCTACCATGTGACCCTGCGTGGCTCCGTAGTCGGTGGCTGAACACAAACTATTCTATCCTTTCCTTCCGTTTTCCTTCCTCCCACCCTCCTTCCTTCCTTCCTTCCTTCTTTCCTCCCTCCTTTCCTTCTTTCCTTCCTTCCTTCCTTCCTTCCTTTCCTCCCTCCCTTCTTTCTTTCCTCTCCCTACCTTCCTCCCTTCCTTCTTTCTTTCCTTCCGCTTTTCCTTTCTCCCACCCTCCATGCTTCCTTCTTACCTCCCTCCCTCCTTCCTCCCTTCCTTCCTTCCTCCCCCCTACCTTCCTCCCTTCCTTCCTTCCTCCCTCCTCCTTCCTTCCTTCCTTACTCCCTTCTTTCTTTCCTCCCCCCTACCTTCCTCCCTTCCTTCTTTCCCCTGTCCTTCTTTCCTTCCTGCCTTCCCTCCCTCCCTCTCTCTCTCTCTCTCTCCTACCTTCCTTCCTCCCTTCTTTCCTTTCCTCCCTTCCTTCCTTCCTGAAGTTACACATCTATTAGTTTTCTACCATGTGACCCAGCGTGGCTCTGAACACAAACTACTCTATAAAACTTTAGTTGTGGAGGAGTTGTTGAACTGTTGAACTGTAATCGGACTCTTTGGACTCGTTGGTTTTAAATCTAGAAGGTCTGTTTTGACTGTTGACCTTCCTTCCTTCCTTCCTTCCTTCCTTCCTCCCTTCCTTCTTTCATTCCTTCCGCTTTTCCTTTCTCCCACCCCCCCTCTTTCCTTCCTTCCTTCCTTCCTCCCTCCTTCTTCCTTCTTCCTTCCTCCCTCCCTCCCTCCTTCCTACCTTCCTTCCTTCCTTCTTCCTTCCTTCCTCCCTTCTTTCCTTTCCTTCCTTCTTCCTCTCTTCCTTCCCTCCTTCCTTCTTTCCTCCCTCCCTCCCTCCTACCTTCCTACCTTCCTTCCTTCCTTCCTCCCTTCCTTCCGCTTTTCCCTCCTCCCTTCCTTCCTCCCTTCTTTCCTTTCCTCCTTCTTCCTTCCTTCCTTCGTCCCTTCTTTCCTTTCCTCCTTCTTCCTTCCCTCCTTCCTTCTTTCTTTCCTCCCCCCTACCTTCCTCCCTTCCTTCTTTCCCCTGTCCTTCTTTCCTTCCTGCCTTCCCTCCCTCCCTCCCTCCCTCCCTCCCTCTCTCCCTCCTACCTTCCCTCCTCCCTTCTTTCCTTTCCTCCCTTCCTTCCTTCCTGAAGTTACACATCTATGAGTTTTCTACCATGTGACCCTGCGTGGCTCCATAGTCGGCGGCTGAACACAAACTATTCTATCCTTTCCTTCCGTTTTCCTTCCTCCCACCCTCCTACCTTCCTTCCTTCTTTCCTCCCTCCTTTCTTCCTTCCTTCCTTCCTTCCTTTCCTTCCTCCCTTCTTTCTTTTCTCCCTCCCTCCTTCTCTCTTTCTTTCCTCCCCCTACCTTCCTCCCTTCCTTCTTTCTTTCCTTCCGCTTTTCCTTTCTCCCACCCTCCCTGCTTCCTTCTTACCTCCCTCCCTCCCTCCTACCTTCCTTCCTCCCTCCTTCTTCCTTCCTACCTTCCCCCCTTCCTTCTTTCCCCTGTCCTTCTTTCCTTCCTTCCTTCCCTCCTTCCTTCTTTCCTCCTGCCCCCCCATACCTTCCTTCCTCCCTTCTTTCCTTTCCTCCCTTCCTTCTTTTCCCTTTCCTTCCTTCCTCTCTCCTTCTTCCTTCTCCCTCCTTTCCTTCCTTCTTCCTCTCTTCCTTCCTTCCTCTCCCTTTCCTCCCCCCTACCTTCCTCACTTTCTTCTTTCCTTCCTTCCACTTTTCCTTTCTCCCACCCTCCCTGCTTCCTTCTTTCCTCCCTCCCCCCTTCCTCCCTTCTTCTTCCTTCCTTCCTTCCTTCCTCCCTTCTTTCTTTCCTCCCCCCTACCTTCCTCCCTTCCTTCCGTCTGTCCTCCCTTCCTTCCTTCCTTTCCCTCCTCCCTTCTTTCTTTCCTCCCCCCTACCTTCCTTCCTTCCTTCCTCCCTTTTTTCCTTTCCTCCCTTCCATCTTTCCCCTTTCCTTCCTTCCTCCCTTCCTTCCTTCCTCCCTCCTTCCTCCTTCCTTCCTTACTCCCTTCTTTCTTTCCTCCCCCCTACCTTCCTCCCTTCCTTCTTTCCCCTGTCCTTCTTTCCTTCCTTCCTTCCCTCCCTCCCTCCCTCTCTCTCTCTCTCCTACCTTCCTTCCTCCCTTCTTTCCTTTCCTTCCTTCCTTCCTTCCTGAAGTTACACATCTATTAGTTTTCTACCATGTGACCCAGCGTGGCTCCGTAGTCGGCGGCTGAACAGAAAACTATTCTATCCTTTCCTTCCGTTATCCTTCCTCCCGTCCTTCCTTCCTTCCTTCTTTCCTCCCTCCTTTCTTTCTTTCCTTCCTTTCTTCCTTCCTTCCTTTCTTTCCTCCATTCTTTCTTTCCTTCCTTCCTTCCTTTCCGTCCTCCCTTCTTTCTTTCCTCCCCCCTACCTTCCTCCCTTCCTTCCGCTTTTCCTTTCTCCCACCCTCCCTCCTTCCTTCTTTCCTCCCTTCCTTCCTCCCTTCTTTCCTTTCCTCGTTCTTCCTTCCTTCCTTACTCCCTTCTTTCTTTCCTCCCTCTCTCCTACCTTCCTTCCTCCCTCCCTCCCTCCTTCCTTCTTTCCTCCCTCCCTCCCTCCTACCTTCCTCCCTCCCTCCCTCCTACCTTCCTCCCTCCCTCCTTCTTCCTTCCTTCCTTCCCTCCTTCCTTCTTTCCTCCTCCGAACACAAACTACTCTATAAAACTTTAGTTGTGGAGGAGTTGTTGAACTGTTGAACTGTAATCGGACTCTTTGGACTCGTTGGTTTTAAATCTAGAAAGTCTGTTTTGTGTTTATGTTTTTCTCGCTGGCATTATTGCAGATTATTATTCCCAGCTTACCTGTTTGTCTTGGTTTCATTGGTGTTCATATACATCGGGCACCCAAACAAACCTGTCTCCTGTTTAAAGACATCTGGTCCTCGTATTCAAACGTCTCAATTTAATAACAGTTAGCTAATCACACACACGCTACAAGTGGGTCAAAGTTCTAGCTCTCCCCCAAATGAGTTTTTCTCTTCTCTGCCTTTCCTCTTCTCCGCCTCATTTTCTCCCACTCGCATCATTCTTTGCTGTCTCCATAGATTTAATATCAGCGCGGGGCAGCCTGCCTCCACAAGCACAACGGTCCAACAGCACACATAATGAGAGGAGAGGGGAAAATAAAGATGAAGAAGAGTCGTTCCTCGGGGGGGGGAAGTGAGGCGTCAGCGAGATTCCACGAAGCCCATTCAGACTGATGATGATGATGATGATGATGATGATGATGAGACTGAAAGAAGAAGAAAAAAAAAAAAGAAGCTTGAATTCCACCAGATAGAAAAAGTGCAGAGCTGATGAGGAGAGGCTCGTCCAAGAAGTAGAAGAACTTGGATGACGTTTAATGATAATTCGCTGGTCGTAATGTATCATCGTGGCATTGTTTCGAATCCCGATTCAGGCTTTCTTTAACTCTGCCAAGTCCGGCGTCTGTCATGGAAACTGCAAGAGTTGTAATTACACCAGATCAGTTCGGACAAAATTTGGAAACTGCTGCGTCAGAGTTTTTAATGGCTGCTTGGCTGAACTTGAGGCTCGGTTTAGTTTCAGCGTGCTTTCTGTGAGTGTGTGAGTGTGTGAGTGTGTGTGTGTGTGTGTGTGTGTGTGTGTGTGTGTGTGTGTGTGTGTGTGTGTGTGTGTGTGTGTGTGTGTGTGTGTGTGTGTGTGTGTGTGTGTGTGTGTGAGTGTGTGTGTGTGTGTGTGTGTGTGTGTGTGTTGTACTGAAGTCATCTGTGCTTTCCTGTGCTTGTGCAGCTGAGCGTGAACAGAGGCTGGATCACACCGTGGATCCACTTTGGAAGTAAAGACAGGCAGTAAGAACAGGGATGTAGCTACCAGCGAGGGCAACGAGTTGATACGCTCGGTGTTATTTCTTCGAATTTCGGTAGAATTTGGGAAGGATAGCCATGGCCGTGCTTCCCTTTTCCCGGTTCTCCGTGTGGGGGTCAGACTGTTATTCTGGTGAAAGTGGGAAGAAGCATCAGGTCTGTCAGGATAGTGGAGTGAAGAGGAGTCTGGGGGGGGAAAGCACAAGGCCGGCAGAGGAGAAGGGGACAAATCAGCAAAAATGTTCATTTCAGGCCGATCTGTAAAGGCCGTCCACACCAAGACACCTATAACTATAACTATACATATTTTAAATGGTTATAATTGCAATGGATGGTAAGTTCATTTTGTTTTAATGGGTTTAAGCTTGTTTTTCGCCTCTCGTCCAAATATGGTCACTTCTGGCTCCAAAAATCCAAGATGGCGACAGTCAGAATTCAAAGTGGGATACCGTACACCAATGGGTGACGTCATGGTAACTATCTTCTTTTCTCCATTCATGATAACTGTACAGGGTCAGACTGTTATTCTGGTTAAAGTGGGAAGAAGCAGCAGGTCTGTCAGGACAGTGGAGTGAAGAGGAGTCTGGGGGGGAAGCACAGAGCCGGCAGAGGAGAAGGGGACGAATCGGCAAAAATGTTCATTTAATATTATCGTGCATCTGTAAAGGCCGTCCACACCAAGACCTATAACTATAACTATAACTATATTTTTAAATGGTTGTAATTGCAGTGGATGGTAAGCACATTTTGTTTTAATGGTTTTATGGCCTCTCGTCCAAATATCTGGCTCCAAAAATCCAAGATGGCGACGGTCAAAATTCAAAGTGGGATACAGTACACCTTCCTTCCTTCCTTCTTTCATTCCTTCCTTCCGATCTTCCCTTCCTTCCTTTATTCCTTCCTTCCTTCATATCTTCCATCCCTTCCTTCCTTCCTTCCTTCCTTCTTCCCTTCATTCCTTCCTTCCTTCTTCCCTTCATTCCTTCCTTCCATCGTTCATTCTTTCCTTCCCATCTTCCCTTCCTTCCCATCTTCTCTTCCTTCCTTCCTTCCTTACATCTGTCCTTCTTCCCTTCATTCCTTCCGATCTTTCATCCCTTCCTTCCTTCCTTCCTTCCTTCTTTCATTCCTTCCTTCCGATCTTCCCTTCCTTCCTTTATTCCTTCCTTCCTTCATATCTTCCATCCCTTCCTTCCTTCCTTCCTTCCTTCTTCCCTTCATTCCTTCCTTCCATCGTTCATTCCTTCCTTCCAATCTTCCCTTCCTTCCGATATTCTCTTCCTTCCTTCCTTCCTTACATCTGTCCTTCCATCCCTTCCTTCCTTCCTTCTTTCCTTCCTTCCTTCCTTACATTTGTCCTTCTTCCCTTCATTCCTTCCTTCCATCTTTCATTCCTTCCTTCCCATCTTCCCTTCCTTCCTTTATTCCTTCCTTCCTTCATTCATTCCTTCCTTCCTTCCATCTGTCCTCCTTCCCTTCATTCCTTCCTTTATTCCTTCCTTCCATCGTTCATTCTTTCCTTCCCATCTTCCCTTCCTTCCGATCTTCCCTTCCTTCCTTCCTTCATTCCTTCATTCATTCCTTCCTTCCTTCCATCTGTCCTTCTTCCCTTCATTCCTTCCTTCCTTCATTCCTTTCTTCCTTCCTTCCTTCCGATCTTCCATCCCTTCATTCCTTCCATCTTTCATTCCTTCCTTCCCATCTTCACTTCCTTCCGATCTTCCCTTCCTTCCTTCCTTCCTTACATCTGTCCTTCTTCCCTTCATTCCTTCCTTCCATCTTTCATTCCTCCTTCCCATCTTCCCTTCCTTCCAATCTTCCCTTCCTTCCTTCCTTCCTTCCTTACATCTGTCCTTCTTCCCTTCCTTCCGATTTTCCCTTCCTTCCTTCCTTCCTTCCTTACATCTGTCCTTCTTCCCTTCATTCCTTCCTTTCATCTTTCATTCCTTCCTTCCCATCTTCCCTTCCTTCCTTCCTTCCTTCCTTCCTTACATCTCAGCTCAAACACAGCTACAGTACAAGTTTAAATCAGTGGATGAGTTTTTTTTTTTTTTTTTTTTTTTTTGGACCTTGTTGGATTTTTCCTCTCAGTCTGGTTTCTTTTCTCATAGAGAAAAATCCAAAGTGAACAAAAATGCATCGATAGAAGCCAACATGAGAGCATTCGCTGTGCTTATTGATCAAATATGTCCAGAGTAGAAACACCAGAGCAACACCAAGAGACAAGAAAGTAAAAGTCACAAACATCTACTCCATGAAATCACTTTTATAAATCTCTGTTAACCCTCCTGTCGTCCTCCCGGGTCAAATTGACCCCATCTGTTTTGACTGTGCCTTCTTTCTTCCCTTCCTTCCTTCCTTCCTTCCTTGCTTGCTTCTTTCCTTCCCTCATCCCTTCCGTCTGTTCTTCTTTCCTTCCGTCCTTCCTTCCTTTCTTCTGTCCTTCTTTCCTCCCTCCCTCTCTCTTTCCTTCCTTTCCTCCCTCCCTCCTTCCTTCCTCCCTCCCACCTACCTTCCTTCCTTCCTCTTCACTCCTCCCTTCCTTCCCTCCCTCCATTCTTCCTTCCTTCCCACCTTCCGTCCTTCCTCCCTCCCTCCTTCCCTTCCTTCCTTCCTTCACTCCTCCCTTCCTTCCCTCCCTCCATACTTCCTTCCTTTCCTCCCTCCCTCCTTCCTTCCTCCCTCCCTCCCAGCTACCTTCCTTCCTTCCTCTTCACTCCTCCCTTCCTTCCCTCCCTCCATTCTTCCTTCCTTCCCACCTTCCGTCCTTCCTCCCTCCCTCCTTCCCTTCCTTCCTTCCTTCACTCCTCCCTTCCTTCCCTCCCTCCATACTTCCTTCCTTCCCACCCACCCGCCCTCCTTCCTTCCCTCCTTCCTTCCTTCCCTCCTCCCTTCCTTCTGTCCTTCTTTCCTCCCTCCCTCCCTCCCTCTCTCTTTCCTTCCTTTCCTCCCTCCCTCCTTCCTTCCTCCCTCCCTCCCAGCTACCTTCCTTCCTTCCTCTTCACTCCTCCCTTCCTTCCCTCCCTCCATTCTTCCTTGCTTCCCACCTTCCGTCCTTCCTCCCTCCCTCCTTCCCTTCCTTCCTTCCTTCACTCCTCCCTTCCTTCCCTCCCTCCATACTTCCTTCCTTCCCACCCACCCGCCCTCCTTCCTTCCCTCCTTCCTCCCTCCCTCCTGCCCTTCCATTCTTCCCTCCTTCCTCCCTCCCTCCTTCCCTTCCATCCTTTCTCCCTACTTTCCTCCCTCCTTCCTTCCTTCCTTCCTTCCTTCCCTCCTTCCTTCCTTCCTTCCCACTCTCCCTCCTTCCTTCCCTCATTCCTCTCTCTCTCCTTTCCTTCCCTTCCTTCCTTCCTTCTTTCCTCCCTCCCTCTCTCTTTCCTTCCTTTCCTCCCTCCCTCCTTCCTTCCTCCCTCCCAGCTACCTTCCTTCCTTCCTCTTCACTCCTCCCTTCCTTCCCTCCCTCCATCCTTCCTTCCTTCACACCTTCCGTCCTTCCTCCCTCCCTCCTTCCCTTCCTTCCTTCCTTCCTTCACTCCTCCTTTCCTTCCTCCTCCCTATTTTCCTTCCTTCTTCCTCCCTTCCTCCCTCTCTCTTTCCTTCCTTCCCTCCCTCCCACCTACCTTCCTTCCTTCCTTCACTCCTCCATCCTTCCTTCCTTCCCACCCTCCCTCCCTCCATCCTTCCTTCCTTCCTCCCTTTCTTCTGTCCTTCTTTCCTCCCTCCCTCCCTCTCTCTTTCCTTCCTTCCTTCCCTCCCTTCCCTCCTTCCTTCCCACCCTCCCTCCTTCCTTCCCTCCTTCCTTTCCTTCCTCCTTCTTCTTCTTCCTAACTTCCTTCCTTGACTCGAGGATGACGGGGAGGGTTAAATCATCAGACACGGGGCCGAGCTTTTTTTTTTTATTCCGATTAAAATGACAGAAATCGTTAAGTGTCATGATTTAAATCAGACGCTAGAAAATAAATCCCTGCTGAGGTTTTAATGAGCGGCTCCACGCAGCGTTCTCACATCCAGACATCCAGAGAGGTCGGGCAGAAGCTGCGTTCACATGATTTAGTTTTTTTTTTTGCGTCATTATTAATTTCAGCTTGGGTGTTTAGAGACTGAATAACTTCCACATTCACACACAAACCACCTTCATATGTCAGAGAGGCTGCTGCTCTCACTGTCACAACATAAACCTACTGGACTGGATTCATCTGTAAAATATGACAGAAATATAACCACGCTTTGATATCTGAGGAGGAAAGGAAAGGAAAGGAAAGGAAAGGAAAGGAGGGAGGAAGGAAGGAAGGGAGGAAGAAGGAGGGAAAGGAGGGCGAAAGAAAGGGAGGAAGGAAAGGATCAAGAAGGAGGGAAAGGAGGGAGGGTGGGAAGGATGGAGGGAAGGAAGGAGGGAGGGGTGGGAAGGAAGGAGGGAGGGTGGGAAGGATGGAGGGAGGGAGGAAGGGAGGAAGAAGGAAGGAAAGGAGGAAGGAAGGGAGGAAGGAAAGGA
>NC_070584.1:33864709-33909709 GCF_027409825.1 Scomber japonicus
CTCTCACCTCTCTCCTCTCTCTCTCTCCTCTCTCTCTCTCTCTCTCTCTCTCCTCTCTACTGCATGTTTAATCACAGATCCACATTAATTCCACCACATGAGTCTCCTGAAACTGGACATATGTGCTCTCAGTCAATATATTCCAGTCTCACATCCAGCCAAGACTCGTTGCTCCGAATTTATGAGCACAGAATCAGAAGTCTTGTCTCTCTCGTGTGTGTGTGTGTGTGTGTGTGTGTGTGTGTGTGTGTGTGTGGAAAATAAAGGGGGGGAGAAAAAAAAATCTCTCCTATAGCTAATTAAAGTGAAAACAAGTCTGTGACGGTTAAACAGGCGATTGCTGGAACTAGAAAAACAAAGAAAGCAAAGCAGAGGGTTTTTTTTTTGTGGAGTTTTTTTTTTTTTTAATCTATTTTTCAGCGAGCGGTGACTCACTCTCGCTAATCAGGTATTAGTTTAAACGCCATTGTTAAATAAGGACAATACAAACATTTCCTCTCGGCGTGGAGCCCATCAGGCGCCTGCCACTTACACTAAATGGATAATTGAGAAAAAAATAAACTGTGGGGTCCACTTGCTGCAGGCCAACTAGATCTACCAGTTAGTGTGTGTTAGTGTGTGTGTGTGTGTGTGTGTGTGAAGGAGAAAGCTCGGCCTTTGGTTTTTCTCAGCGTGTGTGTGTGTGTGTGAATGAGAGAAAAAGAGTTGGAGGGGCGAGCGCACGCACAAGCCACCAGTGGGGGGGAAAATTGAAGGCAGATTTTCCACGGCAGGCGTCGGCTCCAAATTGCTCGTTTTGGACGGGGAATTTGCTCTGGCACGAGATGTGACAATGATATTCATTTCAGAGCTCGCCCTCATTTATACTGAGCACTGCACTGAACACACACACACACACACACACACACACACACACACACACACACACACACACACACAAGCCCCAGCTGAACCAAAACTATTACAGAAAACTCAAACTGCCTTCAAAGGAGAAAAAGAAACATTCCTCGTAGCCTCAAGTTTAGGCACTGATCAAAAGGCATATGCATAAACTGTATCCCTCTCTTATACTCTCCTTCTCTCTCTCACACACACACACACACACACACACACACACACACACACACACACACACACACATCTCCAGCCCTTGTTCAGACGTCCACATGCATGCCCAGACCTGTAACATGTGCCCACATTCAGCCGATTTGATCCAAGCCCCTGCAGTGTCATGTTTCTTCAAATAATCATCTCCAACTGGCCGGTATGGAGCCCATTAAAAGAGAGAGAGAGAGAGAGAGAGGGAGAGAGAGGGAGGGAAAGAGAGGGAGAGAGAGAGAGAGAGAGAGGGAGAGAGAGGGAGAGAGAGAGAGAGAGAGAGAGAGAGAGAGAGAGAGGGAGAGGGAGAGGGAGAGGGAGAGAGAGAGAGAGAGAGAGAGAAGAAGAGAGAGAGAGAGGGAGAGGTGAGAGGAGAGAGAGAGGTGAGAGGAGAGAGAGAGAGAGGGAGAGAGAGGAGAGAGAGAGAGAGAGAGAGAGAGGGAGAGAGAGAGACTCGCTCCGCTACAGATGACCGAGCGGGTTTTCCCTCCTCGCCGCCTCCGTCAGCAGCTCGGACCAACACGAACAGATAAAGATACACGAGCATCATCATCATCATCATCGTTTCATCACAGGAGAAACACATGAAAAGAGATCCAGCTCCACAAAGCTGAGCTGAGTCGACACTTTATCAGTGTCAAGAAATGTGCTTTGTAGTTCTTCACGTTTTAACTCAGTGTGCTGACAATGTTAAGCTTTTTCTCTTCGCATGAGAAAGACGCATTTTTATTCCTTTTAAAGTAAAATATGATTAAAAAGTATCAGAGCATTGTTCCCAGCGTTAGTCATATTTTACTCTGTGTGTCTGTGTTAAAGCAGCAGGAGGAGGACTGTGGATTTCGACCCAGTTCATTTACATTATAAGTGGATTAAGTAGGAATCTTCTAATGGGAACTAATTCAAACAGCATGAAACTGAAACTCCTTTTACAGTCTTCAACTTCAGCGGAGTGAATTTTGGCCGGTTTTCAGTGCAAATCAGCACATTGATTCCATGAGAACCGCTTCCACCGAGGAATACCATGGCATGTGATCAAAAGCTCCAGTACAGTACTCTACAGTACAGCTCCAGAGAGAACCTGTGGTGAGATTGTTTCACTCGTTTCTCATATTATCAAAAGACTGACTTCAGTTTGTCTTGATTCCTGTGCAGCATCCTGCTTTCAAAGCTGCAGATACACTTAATAAAGTTCAGTTACAAGCCTGCACTGACAGTTTTAATACTATTTAAAAGCAAATAAGGCCCCAAAGAAGGCAATTATAGTGAGAAATGACTCTCTAAGAAGTGGGTTTTTACTGAGGAGCAGCTTCTCCTGCTGCTGTGTGGACAGTCAGCGTCCAGCAGAGGGAGTAAGACCGCTGATAATTTTAGGAGGAGTCCATGTAAAGGTGTATCACAGGATCCACACATGTTTCTTTCACCCTGCAGTAACAGCCTGGAGTAAGCCAAACTCACGGTCTCTCTCTGAGGAGCCAAAAATCTGGTTATCAAAACTGTAACAAACTGTTTCCTGTTTCTGCTTCCTTCAGGTGGGACGGACGTGACATGTTAAGAGTGTTGTTGGTTGTTTCATGTCTTCAAAGTGAGTTAGAAAAAGGTTTAAAATGAGCAGCTGACAGGTACATGTATGATATGGCACTTAACAGGCTCTGCTTATAATCTGACAGGCTGATCGCTCCGTCTTTTAAAGTGTTTTACTGCTTTGTGTCGGTCATGAAAGAGACAGTTTAAAAGGCAGAGAGAGGGAGAGGGAGAGATAGAAAGAGAGAGACAGAAAGAGACATAGGGAGAGAGAGAGACATAGAGAGACAGAGAGAGAGAGACACAGAGAGAGAGAGACATAGGGAGAGAGAGAGAGAGAGACAGACAGAAAGAGAGAAAGAGATAGAGAGAGAGAGAGAGACATAGAGAGAGAGAGAGAGGGGTAGAGACATAGGGAGAGAGAGAGAGACAGAGAGAGAGAGAGACACAGAGAGAGAGAGACATAGAGAGAGAGAGACATAGAGAGACATAGGGAGAGAGAGAGATAGAGACAGACAGAAAGAGAGAAAGAGATAGAGAGAGAGAGAGAGAGAGAGACATAGAGAGAGAGAGAGAGCGAGCGAGCAAATCCCCAATGAATTCTAAGTTCCCGTTGGAGGAACCATGGAGTATATATTCCCTGTGGTGAGCAGACGTCTGCGCTCTCGAGACTTGTTGCATATTTCTCAGGTCATACACGTGTTCTGCTGCGAGAGGCCCCAAAAAAACGACTTTAAATAGAGTTCCTGCACCATGAGGGAATATGAACTCCGGCGAAGATGATGATGATGATGATGATGGTGGTGGTGATTATATAGAGGAGCTCATGTCATGTCACTCACCATAATTGTTGTTTTGGTGGTTGCCCTGCTGGACCTCAAGCAGGGCAGAGAGAATTAAAACGCGGAGTCATCCACGACCCAAAACGCTCCACACTGACATTTAAATGGAGGGAAGGAGCGTTCATCACTCCATCATTAAGTTACTTCCAGGAAGAGAGAAGAAGAACTATCTTTGTCACACGCTGTTAACCCTCCTGTTGTCCTTCAGTCAAGGAAGGAAGGGAGGGAGGGAGGAAGAAGCAAGTAAAGGAGGGAGGAAGGAGGGAAGGAAGGAAAGGAGAGAGGAAAGAAGAAAGGAGGGAGGAAAGAAAGGAGGGAGGGAGCGTTTATCACTCCATCATGTAGTTACTTCCAGGAAGAGAGAACAAGAGCTATCTTTGTCACACGCTGTTAAACGTGCAGCATGGGAAAACACGCAGTGTGACATTTAAGGGTTGGTACTGAACTTTAACTTTCATCTAAGGGGCCATCGTCACCACGGAGACGCTTTTTGGTTTAAACGCAGATGTTTTGCATCGTTTTGGCCGATCGTCCAAACGAAGCTTTCTGAAACCTGGTCCCAGGGTGGACACGAAGCTTTCTGAAACCTGGTCCCAGGGTGGACACAAAGCTTTCTGAAACCTGGTCCCAGGGTGGACACAAAGCTTTCTGAAACCTGGTCCCAGGGTGAAACCTGGTCCCAGGGTGAAACCTGGTCCCAGGGTGAAACCTGGTCCCAGGGTGATGCAGCCCTTGAGTGTTGGTTTGGATGGTGAAGACGCATAACTGCGTTTCGATGATGTCATCGCCACACCCCTCGAGCTCAGCCTTCCACTGTGATAACATACAGTCAACAGATACAGCCTCAGCCATGGAGGTACATACAAGGCTTTAACTTATCTTAACTTATCTTATATACAGTCTCTGGGCTTTAATAGGCTGCGCGCATTCCCCCGGACGGTTTTGATGGACGATCACGGGCCCTAAACACACAGTCTTTGAACGCACAACGGGTCCTTGAACGCACCGTGTGTTTGAACATACAGCGGGGAAACAGCTGCAATGGAGTAACTATTGTGTTTGTGTTAGCAGACCGAGTGCTGCCTGTTAGAGTCAGTCTGTGTAACTCTGTTAAAATGACACAGTCACACTTAAACGGAAAAGACTGATTGAGGATGTTAGATTCTCCCCCCCCCCCCCCCCCCCCCCCCAAAAAAAAATAACATTTAAACCAGGGGTGTCAAACTCATTTTTGTTCAAGGGCCACATACAGCCACATTTGATCTCATGTGGGCCGGACCAATAAAAAAGATGGAAGGGAGGAAGGGAGGGAGGACGGAAGGAAGGAAGGAAGGAAGGAAAAAGGATTAGGAAAGGAAGGAAGGAAGGACGGAGGGAAGGAAATAAAGAAGGAAAGAAGTAAGAAAGGAAGAAAGGAAAAGAATACAAGGAAGGAAGGAGAAGAAAGGAAAAGGAAAAAAGGAAGATGAAGGAAAGATGGAAGGAAGGAAGGAAGGAAGGAAGGATGGAGAGAAGGAAAGAAGTAAGAAAGGGAGGAAGGAAAGAAGGACAGATGACAGGAGGGAAGGAAGGAAAAGAAGACAGGAAGGAAAGTGGGCCGGATAGGATGCCTTGGCGGGCCAGTTCTGGCCCACGGGCCTCATGTTTGACACCACTGGTTTAAACATAAAGAGGTTTAAATCAGCGGTTCCCAACGTCGCTCCTTAAAGTAAAACATCGTCAAAAAAGGGTCAAAGCTCCAACTCCTATAGATCCCACATCAGCTGATACTAGATTAAGGTCCTTTTTGAAGCAGATATTAACCCTCCTGTTGTCCTCGAGTCAAGGAAGGAAGGGAGGAAGAAGGAATGGAGGAAGATGGAAGGAAAGGAGGGAGGAGGGAAAGGAAGAACTGCCAGGTTTTTCACTTCACCCTCGACTGAGGCCTTTTGGATCAAACTATAAACTTTGACTTCTAAATGCGATCGGACAACGTCGTCGGAAGGACAGAAGAAAGGGAGGAAAGAGAGAGGAAGGAAAGAAAGAGAGAAAGAGGGAGGGAGGGAGGAAGGGAGGTAGGTAGGAAAGGAAGGAAGGAAGGAGGGAAGGAAAGAAAGAGGGAGGAAGGAAGGAAAGGAGGGAAGGAAAGAAGGATGGAGGGAGGAAGGACAGCCGGAAGAAAGGAAGTGAGGAAAGAAGGAGGGAAGGAAGGAAGTGAGGAAAGAAGGAACAGTGCAGATCGCTGCAACAGAAAAACAAACCTCCTCTCAGAAATGTTGCATAAAAGCATCGCTGCATGTAAACTTTACTCTAAATGAAGCGACGCTGATGCACGACCCTGTGACATCACGACCCTGTGACATCACGACCCTCTGACATCACGACTGTGACGTCACGACCCTCTGACATCACACAACCGACTCATCATTCATTAACTGACTTATCGGCTCATGCATTGCAGCACACAGTGAAGCCTTTTTTTTTTTTTTACCTCTCAGTTCCAGTTCAGACTACTGTTGGTCGTCGTGGTGACAGCAGCAGTTCCCCCTCTCCATCATCATCTTCTTCTTCTTCATGAGATCAGATTGGTCTGTATGTGGCCCTTGAATGAAACAAGTCTAAACCATAAAGCTGTTCTGTATACTACGAGTGTTTCTGGAGCTTTGACCCTTTTTTAGACTTTTTATTCTCTTCTTCTCTGTGAACCTTTAGAAGTCAGTGAAGTGGTGCCAGAAATCATCTGTCCTTCCTCCTTTCTTTCTTCTTTCCATCTGTCCTTCCTCCCTTTCTTTCTTCTTTCCATCTGTCCTTCCTCCCTTTCTTTCTCCCTTTCTTCCATCTGTCCTTCCTCCCTTTCTTCCTTCCTTCCTTCCTTCCTTCCTCTCTTTCTTCCATCTGTCCTTTCTTCTTTCCTTCCTTCCTTCTGTCTGTCCTTTCTACCTTTCTTCCCTCTTTCCTTTTGTCTGTCTTTCCTTCCTTCCTTCCCATCTTATTTCCTTCCTTCCTCCCTTCTTTCCCTCCATCTTTTTAATGATCCCTTCTTCTCTGTGAACCTTTAGAAGTCAGCCAGAAACCTCCAATCTGCTTCTACACTTTCTCAACATCTACAAATCTCACATGAAGACATGAAGACCTCCACTGACAGTGTTTCTACAACATCGGAGCACAGTTCAGCTTTATTGACAACACTCTGAATGTATTTTAAAATACAACACATCTAGACTTAGTCATGGATAAGAGCTTTTCACTTCTGCTGCGTTAAAAGTTGGACGGACAACAAACCCACCGACCGCTGGGATCACGACTCTGTTTAAAGCCTCGGCACGCTGAGACAAACTGCTCATACAACATATAATCACGTCTTCACTTTAAAGTGCTTCGAGCTCTTCTGAACGTCTGAATGACATTTTAAAAAGGCCTCTCTCTCTCTCGCTCTCTCACTCGGTCTCTCTCTCTATGTCTCTCTCTCTCTCTATGTCACTCTCTCTCTCTATGTCTCTCTCTCTCTCTATGTCTCTCTCTCTCTATGTCTCTCTCTCTCTCTCTCTCTGTCTCTCTCTCTCTCTCTCTGTCTCTCTCTCTCTCTCTGTGTCTCTCTCTCTATGTCTCTCTCTCTCTCTATGTCTCTCTCTCTCTCCCTCTCTCTCCCTCTCTCTATGTCTCTCTCTCTCTGTCTCTCTTCCTCTCTCTCTCTATGTCTCTCTCTCTCTCTCTCTATGTCTCTCTCTCTCTCTTTCTCTCTCTCTATGTCTCTCTCTCTATCTCTCTCTCTCTCTCTCCCTCTCTCTCCAGGAACTTGGTGTCTTTTGCAGATCTTTGTAGTTTTGTAGCTCAGACTTCTTCTAGACATTCATGGTATTGGAGTACAAAAGTTCAAACAATGCCAACTATCTCACCTCCACACAGCCGACCAACCACGGCACGAATGGGAATTATTGTCCCGTTATCAAGCCCTCGAAATACAGATGTAGGGTAAAGTCTGTTGAAGGGGAAAAGGTGTCGGTATACTCCATCAGAAGTGCTTGAAAACACCTTTCCAAGTCAGAATCATGTCGATTTCTACAACTTCTCTCTCTTTCTCTAGATCTCGTCTTCCAGGAGAGATTGTCTGAATAAGTTGTCAGACACAGCCTTCCAAATTCAGATGTAGGGTAAAGTTTTTGGGAGGGGTTATTAGATGCTATTAAGGTGCCAGTATACTCCATTAGAAGTGCATGAAAACACCTTTCCAAGTCAGAATCATGCCGACTTCTACAACTTCTCTCTCTTTCTCTAGATCTCGTCTTCCAGGAGAGATTGTCTGAAAAGTTGTCGGACACAGACCTCAAAATTCAGATGTAGGGTAAAGTTTGTGGGAGGGGTTGTCATATGCTATTAAGGTGCTGGTATACTCCATCAGAAGTGCTTGTCTTATAGTTTAAAACACCTTTACAACAACCTACCAACTTTCCGAAACCGACATACACACCAAGGATCGAACTTCTCTCTCTCTTTCTCTAGTCTCGTCTTCCAGGAGAGACTGTCTGAAAAGAGACTGTCTGACAGCCTTCCAAATTCAGATGTAGGGTAAAGTTTGTGGGAGGGGTTGTCAGACGATATTAAGGTGCCTGTATCCTCCGTTAGAAGTGCTTGTCGGATGGTTTAAAACACCTTTCCGATGTCTGAACTTTCCAAAATGAACAATCCAACATTCACACCAAGGTTTGAACTTCTCTCTCTCTCTCTCTCTCTCTATCTGTAAAACCGTTATCCTCATATTTAAAAGACTATTAAACTCTCTCCATAACTGCCAGGTTTTTCACTTCACCTTCGACCGAGGCCTTTTGGATCAAACTATAAACTTTGACTTCTGAATGCGATCGGACAACGTCGTCAAAGGACAGAACTCGGCCGGCCGTCAGACGATCCAACAGCCTAAAGTACCAGTCACAACCAGGTTTATACTCCTCTCTCTATCTGTAAACCTTCATCCTCATATTTAAAAGGTTATCACACTCTTTTCCTTCAGCTGAGGCCGCTCAGAACAAACTATAAACTTAGACTTCTAAATGCGGTCGGACAACATCGCCTAAGGGCAGAACTCGGCCTTTCGATGATCCAACAAACACCTTAATTGTTCCTTTCGGCCCAAAACACACACACACACACACACACACACACACACACACACACACACATACACATACACTATTTATTCCTCTGTTGGCTCAGGATGCTATCATTGGATGTATGATTGTGTGCGCTGCCTGCTGAATAATCGGCTATAAATGTAAATCCTTCAGACTTTGATGCGGCGATGTTGGCGAGTCTCAGATCTCAACAGTTACTTTGGCGAGTGCAGCGTTTTCATAACTGATTCAAACGAGAAGAAGACCAAAAAAAAAAAAACCTTGAATAGTTATCCTTGAAAAGTTGATCCACTCCTCCTCCTCCTCCTCCGGCAGATTTTAATGACTTTTTCAGGCCATTAAAGAAAAAATAGTACACGTTTAATCAGTAAAAGCCTTTTCTTCTCTTCTTGAAGATTTTTAAAAAAAGGAAACAACCCAAAAAAACAAGCTCTTGGCGATGGGCATTACAGTCCATATGGTCATCAGCTTTAACCTTGAGATGGCAGTTTTTTTTTTTTTTTTTTGAAGCTAATTATGTTTCCTTTGCAGTCCGACAGAGGGTGTATTCGAGCCCCGTGCATCTGTGTTTATGAAAAGTGTGTAATAATAGTGACTTAATCACACAAACAGTGCAACCTCTCAGTCAACTTGACTTTGCGTGGAAACTCCACATCTCGGGACATTCTTTTGGTTGTTCACCCAAACCACACACTGTTAACAGCTGTGCAGTATTTCACTCGGGCTGCTCCGAGATTTTCTCCTCTTTTTCTTTTCTTTTTTTTTTTATGTGTGTGTGTGTGTGTGTGTGTGTGTGTGTGTGTGTGTGTGTGTGTGTGTGTGTGTGCGCCAAGCCCTTTTCCAAAACCACTCATTAATAAAGTATTTGTGATCATGTGGCACTGACAGCGGGACAAAGATCACTGCAGGCTGAGAAGGAGAGGAGGAGGGAGGAGGAGAGGAGGAGGGAGGAGGGAGGAGGTGGGGGTGAAAAGCAAAAGTTAAGCATAAAAAAAAGAGAAAAAGGGATAAAAGAGGAGAGAAAAAAAAAGGTGGATGTTTTAGGGGAGAAGGGTTAAGAAACGCTCTCTTTCCCGCTCTCTTGCACACACACACACACACACACACACACACACACACACACTCACACACTCACACACTCTCTCTGCACGCAGACTCCCCACCCCTCCCTCGCTCTTACTGTCTCCTCTGTAATGAGCTCCAGATGTGCTGCTGAGGATGGGGGTGGGTGGGTTGGGTGAGGGCAGAGGGGGGGGGGGGGGGGGAGTGGTGGTGGTGGAGGTTTTTTTTGGGGTGGGGGGGGGGGGCTGCCTTGTATATCATGTGCTTAGGCGAGGAGAGACGCTGTCCGATGGGACGCTGTCAGCCCTGATGGAGTGGCTGGCCAGGGCTTGGGGGCAAAGAGAGGGAGGGGAGGGGAGGAGGGGAGGGGAGGGGGGGGGGTGTAAGGTGGAGGGGAGGGGGTCAAAAAGATCTCCACATCTGGAATCACTTCAGGTCAGCCCAGGCCCTGGCCGTGAAAGGTGAGACCGGGCGCCTGGCAGGGGAGAGAGGGGGGGGCAAAGGGGGTCTGACACTGGACATACCACAGTTCACCAGAAGCATCCAACAGAACAACATCAAGCGGCTGGAAAGAAAGAAAACAGGAATATCCCTTCTTTTCTTTTTTTCTTTTAAATGTGTGGCGTACAAGAAGTCGGGAAAAACCCCAAAGTCACATCAGCGAACCACCTTTTCTTTTTTTCTTTTATTATTAACCCTCACACGCTATAACTCAAACTCACAACTTAAGAGCTTTAAACAAAGTGGAGAGCAGCAGCAGCAGCGGCGGCGGCGATGATGACTCCTCCGTTCTTTTTTTTTTTTTTTTTTTTATCTTGAATTAGTCAGAACTGCAAAGTGCTACAAGTGAAAGTCCTGCGTTTCAAAATAAACACATTTATAGCCGTAAACTGCCAGAAAATTAAGTAGAGATAATGAAATGATTAAAAGCTCCTTTAAATTTTTTCATGCTTTCATTGGTGGAGGGGGGGGGGGGGTTGGATGGAGGGATGGAGGGGTGGAGGAGGGGGGGGATTTTCCTGCCGTCAGATCAAATGAAGGACCACATGCCAAAGAAACAGTTCTCAGACCTCTTTACAAAAAAAAAAAAAAAAAAAAGTTAAAAAAAATGCACTTTTATCAAGCGACAGGGAGGCTTTTTTTTTTTTTTCCTCTGTAGGAGATTTCTACCCAAACAACACGGCTATTTTACGAGCTTGTGTTTCAAATCTCAATCTGTAATGTAGTAAAGTCACAATTACAATAGAAAGTCTCCAAAAATGAGGAAGTAGCAGCGACAGGAAAGCAAGAAAACAAGAAAACAAGAAAACAAGGAGGTTTTAAAACTCTGAATAACTGCAAGAAGCGAGAAACTGTGGTGAGATGAGAGCAAACTAAAAGTAAAATGCACATTTTTCCTGAAATGACTGATTGATAGTAGGCGTCTTATTTTGATGCTGAATTTAGCGGCAAATAGTAAAAATTAAAGATAAGTTGTGGCTTAGTGTGTAACAGTGTGTGTAATGTTAACCACAGTGGGAGCAAAAGTTAAATTTAACACTTTTTAAAGGGAGTTTGGTGCATGAAGAAAAAGAAAGTGTCACTCTTTTCTCAGGTATTTTAGCTCCTGTGGCATCTTATAAAAAAATTAAACTCATGTTGAGAGTTTAAATGTCAATCTGTAATGTAGTAAAATCACAATTACAATAGAAAAGTGTCAGAAAATGGTGAAATAGCAGCAACAGGAAGTTAAAACACTGAATGACTGCTGATGGAAGTTAAACTTTAACATTGAGAGGTGAGGAAGAGCTGTTAGACGATGGCAAATGATTGATAGTCGGAGTTTTAATTTGATGCTGAATTTAGCAGCAAATAGTAAAAATTAAAGATAAGTTGTGGCTTAGTGTGTAACAGTGTGTGTAATGTTAACCACAGTGAGAGAAACATTAAATTTAACACTTTTTAAAGGGAGTCTGGTGCATGAAGAAAAAAGAAAGTGTCACTTTTTTCTTGACATTTTAGCTCCTGTGGCATCTTATAAAAAATTTAAACTCTATGTGGTAATGTGGTAAAATCACAATTACAATAGAAAAAGTGTCAGAAAATGGTGAAATAGCAGCAACAGGAAGTTAAAACACTGAATAACTGCTGATGGAAGTTAAACTTTAACATTGAGAGGTGAGGAAGAGCAGTGAGATGATAGCAAACAAGATTTAAAATATATGTTTTTCCTGAAATGATGGATGGATAGTCCTAGTTTTAATTTGATGCTGAATTTAGCAGCAAATAGTAAAAATTAAAGATAAGTTGTGGCTTAGTGTGTAACAGTGTGTGTAATGTTAACCACAGTGGGAGAAACATTAAATTTAACACTTTTTAAAGGGAGTTTGGTGCATGAAGAAAAAGAAAGTGTCACTTTTTTCTTGACATTTTAGCTCCTGTGGCATCTTATAAAAAATTTAAACTCTATGTGGTAATGTGGTAAAATCACAATTACAATAGAAAAAGTGTCAGAAAATGGTGAAATAGCAGCAACAGGAAGTTAAAACACTGAATAACTGCTGATGGAAGTTAAACTTTAACATTGAGAGGTGAGGAAGAGCAGTGAGATGATAGCAAACAAGATTTAAAATATATGTTTTTCCTGAAATGATGGATGGATAGTCCTAGTTTTAATTTGATGCTGAATTTAGCAGCAAATAGTAAAAATTAAAGATAAGTTGTGGCTTAGTGTGTAACAGTGTGTGTAATGTTAACCACAGTGGGAGAAACATTAAATTTAACACTTTTTAAAGGGAGTTTGGTGCATGAAGAAAAAAGAAAGTGTCACTATTTTCTCAACATTTTAGCTCCTGTGGCATCTTATAAAAAAATAAAAATAAAAAAGTTGAAACTCTCCTACATCAATGCCTGCAATTCAATTTCACTTCATGCGACCTTTCTCTTTTTTACGGCCCCGTGTTGCGAGCCGTACGACGAGGAAGAAGAGTGTCGACATGTGTTTGTTGACGGCGGAGGTTACGAGGGGCCAAAAGAGAAGAAACACCTTGTATGACAGCCGCAAGAGTTTAAACGAGGCCCAGGGGCCCTCCATATTAAGGAGAGGATTTCCCTGCTCATAAATAAACTGTTTTTAAGATGGAAATTTCAGGTTTGCGGGTAATCAGGAAAAAAAAGAAAACACACAAAGCAGGAACAGCTTGAGGTTTCTCTGAAGAGGAATCTGTTCTCGAGTTGTAAATCTCTCTTTTTATGGGGCGTACACGAGGTCCAAGATCATTTTTGCTTTCCAAATGGTCCCAACTATAAACATACTTATGCCTTATAGTTTGTGAAGCTTGGAGTTAGGAGTCTTAACAATCTTCCAGGAGACGTGAGACTATTTTTTATCGGGGGTGAATTGGACACTGTGCCATTTGCATTGCTTGAAATGCGTTTTTATTTAATATACAAGTTTTTTTTTTTTATTCTGTTACAAATAAAAGGATATCATAGGACATTAAAGAGATTTCTACTTGGTTTTTTTGGATTCAGAAAATACATTAGCCTCTCCTTGTATATATTGGACTATATAACATGTAAATCAAAATGCGTTGAACATCTTTGCTTGTCAGTGGTATAACATGGACAGAAATGTGAAAAAAAACAAAATTAATCTTCTTTTTAAAACCACAAAAAACTGCATAAATGTTTGTATCTTTTTTTTTTTTTTTACATGGATGAGGAAGTAAGTCTTTGCTGGTTTGATGATGAGTTTTAAAAGAAAAAAGGAAGAAAAAAAAAAAAGAGTTGCTGATCCCATTTTTTTGGCGTGAGATTATTTTTTTTATCCAAACGGGACAAAGTGAATCCCACGTAGTCCGTACATGAGTCTCAGTCCTTCCGACCGAGTCCGAGAGCAAGAAGATCTCTGATGTTTTAAAGAAGAAAAAAAGACAAAAAAAAACATCTTTCTTTCTTTTTTTTTTTTTTGAGAAACTCGCCCTCCGTTTCAGTCACAATAATCACAAATGTAAAACTATGCAGATATTCAGCTACAGCATCCCATCTAGATGTCTCTTTTTTTTTTTTTTTGCACAAATGAGTCCAGGAGATAAAAAAATCCAAAAATTAACCACGAAAAAAAAAAAAAAAAAAGGCGGCTTGGAGAAGAATCCTCCCGTCGCTCGGCAACGCTCGAGAGGCTCCGTTAAAAAAAAGAGAAGAAGAAGAAGAAGAAGAAGAAGAGACGTCACGATCCAGGTTGATGTGAGATGATGCTCATCCCGGCGTTATTTAGGATGGGGTGGGATGGGATAGGATGAGGGGGGAGGGGAGGTGGTTCAGCGGTTTCGGAGAAGGTCCCCTCACCTCCCCCCCAAGCGCCGCCGCCCCCCTCCCCGAACCTCTCCCCCCCCCCCCCGCCCCTCTCAGTTGACCGTGGGCACCTGGTTCAAGCTGTACTCCTTGGCTTTGAGCCGCAGGTTGGCGATGCTGTTGGCCATGTTCATTCCCTGCGACGCGTTGGTGTTGGAGCAGGTGGGCGGGTAGGTTGCCATGGCGCTGAGAGACAAGGAGAGGAGGAGGGATGGAGATGGAGGAGGAGGAGGAGGAGGAGGAGGGATGGAAAATAGGTTACATCACCTGTTGCTGTCAGCTAGCTATAGAGCTCAGTATGAGCTGCAGCTGTGGAAATATGAAAAAAAGGAACACAAAAAAAAACAGGATATCACTCTGAATCACTGATGATGAGAGAAGACAATTAATATCTGACGTTTAAAAGACACTCAACATCCTGAGGAGGAACACAACCAGTGCTTTCACATGTTTTACCAAAATATATAAGTTTATTTAATTATGTTTTAACTCTGCCGCTTCTTCTGGTGATGAGATTTTACTGAGTTTGAGCATCTGATCGTTTAATTATGTCTGAAAAATGACTTTAAATCCTCATCAGACTGTATTTTATCTGTTCTGCTTTTTAATCTGAATCCTTTATTTAACCCTTTAAACAGGCATCATGCACAACTAGATAAATATTTAAGATTATTTTAATTTTATTTCAACTCTGCCGCCTTTTTCTGATGAGTTTTTACTGAATTTGAGCTCAATATTTAGTAGGGGTGTGTCCATCAATTAATATCGATTTTCTATTTAAAAATTCGATATCGATTCAAAATTCTGTGAATCAATTTTTTATGTGCATTTTTTTGAAAATCATTGGTTACATGATGACATCATAATTCAAAATGACATGATTTAAAATGCCACTGGTCTTAAGGGTAAATCCACATAGATGCTATCATGCTAGATCCCAGTGTTGGATCAGACTCATCATTTCACTTTACTCTTGAAGAAGTTGGAGTCCACACATGATTGCGTGTTAAAAATATTGTCTGACTTACAAAACAGAAACTCTGGGAACATAAAATTGAATCGAATTGAAACCCTGTGAATCGGAATTGAATCGATTCAGGAAATGATTGACAATACCCAGCCCTAATATTTAATCTCTGATTGTTGAATTATGTCATTTAATGCCTTTAAATCATCATCAGACTGTATTTTATATTATTATATATTAACAAAGTGTGCAGGATTCATCTTTTTTATGATGAGAGTTGTTTTATTCCTCAAATCTGTTCTGCTTTTAAACATCTGCATCCTTCATTTAACCCTTTAAAACAAGCATCATGCACACATTAATATAAATAAATATATATATAAATGTTTTAGATCTTAATAAGGGCAATGCATAAAATCCAAAATATGCAAAATATATTTAAAATGATTTGTGGAAATGTTTTTTAGGTCTAAATGAGATCAAACCAGTCACATCAAAGTTAATAAAAATATAACTTTTTAATAGTTTAAAGGTTAATCTGTCAATTATTGATCTTTACTTCCTGTCTGTCTCTGGTTCAGGTATAAATCTTGATATATATTTAGTATTTTTGGATGCAGTGAAGCTCACAGTAGTAAACTCTTGTTAAAAGCTTCAGCTGCTTCATTCAGAAAATCAAACCAAAGCCAGAACGACAAGAAACTGGTTTTTTTTAGCAGCAGAGAAATTTACTGATTTTTGTTGGAAGTGTTCAAGAGAGAAAATAAAAAGAGTCAATCTGCTTTTTCCAAAGTCAATAATGAACCTTAGAGAGGAAACATGCCGCTTCATTTTTACTTTTTCAATATTTTTCCTATTTTATTTTCCTTTTTTTCCTCTTTTTCTTTTCTTAAAATGTATTTTTTTTGGTTTTTTTGGTCAAATAATTTTATCTCCGTGTTTGTCTTTCTATTAAAAAGTCAAAAGCAAAAGTTTCCTCTCATATCAGGAGCCTTTAAATCTGCTTTATTAAGCTTTTATCTTCTTCAGTTTGTCTGTTTCCTTCTCTCCGTCCGCTCGTCTGTTTCCTTCTCTCCGTCCGCTCGTCTTTATCGCTTCTTTCAAGCTTCATTTTTATCTTTACTGTCAACATGAAACAGAAGTGGAGTCACACACACACTGAATCTGTGTGTGAGTGTTTTTATCTCTGTCTAACACATCTGTACTCTGTACTGTCGGCTTTTAACCACAACGCACATCCTCATTTTATTTTACTTCTTTACTGTTCTGAATTTCTTTTTCTTCTGTCGTTTCTCTCCCTCTCTCTGCCTGTCTCTCTCTCTCTCTGTATATATATATGTCTCTCTATCTCTCTCTCTCTATGTCTCTGTGTCTCTCTCTCTCTATGTCTCTCTCTCTCTCTCTGTCTCTATGTCTCTCTCTCTCTCTCTCTCTCTGTCTCTATGTCTCTCTCTCTCTCTCTCTCTCTCTCTCTCTGTCTCTTTCTATGTCTCTCCCTATGTCTCTCTCTCTATGTCTCTGTGTCTCTCTCTCCCTATGTCTCTCTCTCTATGTCTCTGTGTCTCTCTCTCTCTATGTCTCTCTCTCTCTCTCTGTCTCGGTCTCTTTCTATGTCTCTCCCTATGTCTCTCTCTCTCTGTCTCCCTCTCTCTCTCTCTCTGTCCCTGTGTGTGTGTGTCTCTCTCTCCCCCCCCCTCTCTCTACATGATCACACAGCGATGACACAACTGAGACTAAAACCAAAGCAGACTCGCTCCGTGTTTTATGCATCTTTATCTAGAAACTGCTTTCAGTGTAAAGAACTCATAAAGAAATGGAAACCAGATATTTTCATTCTCACAGTTTTTTATATTATAGAGCTGTAAACACATTTCTTTCTTTCAGCAGACTTTTCCTCAGTATATATATATAATTATTGATATTCTCCCTCTCTCTATCGCCTCCTATTCCCATTAAGTCCAGAGCAGCAACATTATAATAATATTCATAATAATATTTATAACTTTAAGTATTAAAATGTTTCACAAAACAAACTAAAAACCTAAAAGTAAAATGAAAATAAAAGAGAAAACACCCAAAAACCAACAAGTTGTATCTGTCTTCTTCTATTTGAGCTTCATTTTATTTCTAATTTAACACTTTTAAACCTTTTATATACTGTTAAGGGGCAAATTTAAATTGTAAAAACACCATAAAACATTTATTTTAGGTGAGCTTTTCCCTAATGTGACCCACAAAATAGAAAAATAGAAATAAAATGCATTAGTTTTTATATTTTTGTGCAGCTGATGCATATTTTTATTTATGCAAATGTAAAAATTTGAGCTGTGTTAATTTAAAAAAAGTAGTTATATTCATCATATTCTATAAAATGTTCTCCTGAACTATAAAATACTGATAGTGACACACTTATTAATGACTAATGAATGTAAATTAATGTAGAGATTAATTCTATATAACAGTATAAAATAGTTATAAGCTGTTAAATTAATGTAAAATATATAAAAACACTGGTGGGCTCCTTTTTACACACAATATCAACAACACACACACACACACACACACACACACACACACATATATAAATATATAAAAGTGGATTATAATGTACAATAAAACATGATAATGCTCCTTTAACAGACAGATGTAGTAAAGTGGAGGCGTACTTGTTCTCTGAGGGCAGCATTTTCTGTGGCACTCGCACCGGCCCCCCCTCCGGCATTGGATACCAGCTTTAGGATAATATACAACCAAGCGTTAGCAGCACATAGCATTATTCCTGCTTCCAAAAAAACTAAACAGAAAAAAAAAAAGACCCCCCCCCCTTCCTCCTTCCCCACCCTCTCTCTCGTTGCTCCGCTGCGTCCGGAGGCCAAAGCGCTCTGAGCCGAGGTTGAGCTCCGGCGGTTTGATATTTGATATTTGATATTTTACACCCCAAGTTTCATAACTGGAGGATTACTGTAAATCATGACCAATGTAACCAGAGTCACAAAAAATGTTGCCCAGTAGAGCTGTGTGTGTGTGTGTGTGTGTGTGTGTGTGTGTGTGTGTGTGTGTGTGTGTGTGTGTGTGTGTAGCAGAGGCGGGGTCACGAGGGGTCAACAATGGATTTAATACGGTTTGTTTTCACATTATCACCTTGTCAAAAGGAAGAGTTCACTGTGTGGAGCCCCGCCCCCTGCTCATGCTGATAGGAGGAGGAGGAGGAGGAAGAGAGGAGGTGGAAAGGAGGAGAGGAGGAGGAGAAGGAGGAGATGAGGGGGAAGAAAGGAGGAGGAGAAGATGAGGAGAAGAAAGGAGGAGGAGGCAAGGAGGAGAGGAGGCGGAGGAGGAAGAAAGTAGGATGATTAGAGGAAGAGAGGAGGGGGAGGAGACGAAGAGGAAGAAAGGAGGAGGAGGAAGAGAGGAGGAGGAGACGATGAGATGGAGGAGAGGGAGAGGAAGACGACAGGAAGAGAGGAGGAGGTGGAAGGGAGGAGGAGGAAGAAAAGAGGAGGAGGAGAAGGAGACGAGGAGGAGAGGAGGAGGAAGAAAAGAGGAGGAGGACGAAGAAAGGAGGAGGAGAAAGAAAGGAGGAGGAGTAGGAGAGGAAGAGAGCAGGAGGAGAAGGAAGAAAGGAGAAGAGGAGAAGAAGAGAGGAGAGGAGGTGTTTAGATTCAGTTAGTCTGGAGTTAGATGATAAAGATCAGAGAAGAGAGAAAGAAGAAAGATTCAAATGTTTTAACGGAAGTAAAACAACATTTTAATAAATATCTCAGGATGATGAAGATCATTTTTAGTCAGTTTTAAACTTCCATACATCCTCCTCATCTTTGATTTAAACATTTCTTTAACCTGTTGTTTTGTTTTTCAATCTATTCATAACTTATTATCATTTCTAACAGTTTGTCACCTGAACTAAGTGTTCCCTCCTTCTGTCCTTCCTTCCTTCCTTCCTTCCTTCCTTCCTTCCTTCCTTCCTTTCTTCCTTCCTTCCTTCCTTCCTTTCTTTCCCTCCTTCCTTCCTAAGATCTAAGTTCAGCTGTTAGGGTAAGTGTTCCCTCCTTCCATCGGTCCGTCCTTCCTTCCTCCCTTCCTATTTTACTTTCATCCTTTCATCTGTCCTTCCTTCCGTCTGTCCTTCCTTCCTTCCGTCTTTCCTTCCTTCCTTCGTTCCTTCCTTCTTACCATTTTAGGCTCCTCATCTTTGATTTAAACATTTCTTTAACCTGTTGTTTTGTGTTTCAATCTATTCATAACTTATTATCATTTCTAACAGTTTGTCACCTGAACTAAGTGTTCCCTCCTTCTGTCCTTCCTTCCTTCCTTCCTTCCTTCCTTTCTTCCTTCCTTCCTTCCTTCCTTTCTTCCTTCCTTCCTTCCTTCCTTTCTTTCCTTCCTTCCTTCCTAAGATCTAAGTTCAGCTGTTAGGGTAAGTGTTCCCTCCTTCCATCGGTCCGTCCTTCCTTCCTCCCTTCCTATTTTACTTTCATCCTTTCATCTGTCCTTCCTTCCGTCTGTCCTTCCTTCCTTCCGTCTTTCCTTCCTTCCTTCGTTCCTTCCTTCTTACCATTTTAGGCTCCTCATCTTTGATTTAAACATTTATTTAACCTGTTGTTTTGTGTTTCCGTCTATTCACAACTTAGACTCAGACAGACTCTAACAGTTTGTCACCTGAACTTTACACACGACTAAGTTTTCTAAATGTTTCATTAGATTCAACTTCACTTCAAATCTAAAATCAATTAAGATTGACCTTTAACTCTTCTTCCTTCCTTCCTTCCTTCCTTCTTACCTTCGTTCTTTCCTTCCTTCCTTCCATCCTTCCTGTTTTCCTCTCTTCCTTTCTTTGTTCCTTCCTTCCTCCCTTCCTTTCTTCCTTCCCTCCTTTCTCCCTTCCTTCCGTCCTCCCTTACTTTCTTTGTTGCTTCCTTCCTTTGTTCCTTTGTTCCTTCCTTCCTTCTTACCTTCGTTCTTTCCCTCCTTCCTCCCTTCCTTCCTATTTTCCTTCATTCCTTCCGTCCTTCCTTTCTTCCATCCTTCCTTTCTTATTACACTTAGTTTTTATGTGTATTTCTTTACTTTTTAAAGTTTTTATATTTTGTATATCTCACTATAGGAATCACATGACGAGCTCTTAATGAGTTTTTTTGGCTTCTGCTGCAAAACTTCTGCATATATTACATTTCTTTATCCTTTATGTGCAATTAAATTAAATAAACTCAACTATATCAACTCATCATGCATCAGATTTAGATTTTAAATATGAAACACCACAGTCAGTGCTCATATCTGTTATTTAAAGAGGAATTATTGGTATAAATCAGATTTGAACAGTAAATATGGATCATACTGTCTGCTTTTATAAAACAGTAAAATATGAGCTTTTCCTTCGAGGCAAACATTTGGAATATTTTGATCATTTGTAGGTTTGAGTTGAGCCAACGCTGTCAGACTGGAGAAACCCAGCAAACCACAACGAGGAGCGGAGCATGTGATTAAGTTTATGTAAGGACAACATTCATGACTTTTATGGTTCAAATTCACCAAAGTCACTAAGGCATATTTAATCTCTGCTTTTAAATTCAATGTTAAAACTGATACATGAATATTATTTGTATTTTTTTAGGCTTAGAAGCAGATTATATTGTTTATCTTCATATCTACAAATATTCATATTATAAGTTTATCTGTTGACTGATGCAAAACATGTAAAATATGAACTAGCAGTTTAATAAAAGCGTCAATGTTTAAAATAAAATAGTCCCTTTAATAAACACATGAAACTGTATATTTGTGATGTGTTTTTAAAGATTTCTTCAGTAGGAACAAACAAACCTGGAGCTCATGTTTAATAAGAAAATGTTATTTAATTTATATAATTTAAGTTGTAAAGATTATAATAATATATAATAAGTTATAATATCTGCTTTATTAAACACCGGCTGGTTAAAGTTAGAAAATAATCTTTAAATAACACTAATCTCACTCCATCAACTTATTTATTTCTGACTTGTGTCGTTCAAATTACATTCATATATGACTTAAACCCGTCTGTTTAAACCCTTCTCTCTTTCCTCCCTCCCTTCCTTCCTTCCAACCCCCCTACTGCCTCCCTCCATCCTTTCCTTCCTTCCTTCCATCCTCCTTTCCTTCTCTCCTTACTTCCTTCCTCTTTTCCTCCTTTCCTTCCTTCCTCCCTCCCTCCTTTCCTTCCTTCCTTCCAACCCCCCTATTGCCTCCCTCCCTCCTTTCCTTCCTTCCTTCCTCTCTTCCTTCCTCCCTCCTTTCCTCCTTCCTTCCTCCCTCCCTCCTTCCTTTCCTCCCTTCCTTCCTCCCTCCCTCCTTTCCTTCCTTCCTTCCAACCCCCCTATTGCCTCCCTCCCTCCTTTCCTTCCTTCCTTCCTTCCTTCCATCCTTCCCTCCCTCCCTCTCTCCTTACTCCTTTCCTTCCTTCCTCCCTCCTTTCCTTCTTTCCTCCTCCCTCTCTCCTTTCCTTCCTTCTTCCTCCTTTCCTTCCTCCCTCCTTCTCTCTTTCTTTCCTCCCTTCCTTCCTTTTCGACTCGAGGAAAACAGGAGCGTTAAACACTCATTTTGATAGAAACATAATTCTGCTGAGTCATGTTTTCTCATTTTATTCACTGAGGTGTTCAATTTTGTTGCAAGTGTGCTTTAATAAACCTTTTAAAGTTTGTATTCAGACAGTTAAGTTAGAGAAAGATCCAGTTACACTCTAAGTTTACCCAGAAAGCTTTAGTTACGTAACGTCTCTCTGTGTCAATAAAAGGATGAAGACGCTCAGAGGAGATGAAGATGATCAGAGGAGGAATGAGGAGAATGTGCAGGTGGAGGAAGAGGAGGAGGAGGAGGAAGAGGAGGAGGAAATGAAACAATAACACAGAGCGAGATGTTACGCTTCACTTTTTATCAACCGAGACAATCGGAGTGAGAGATGTGATGAAGAAGAAGAGGAGGAAGAGGAGGAAGAAGAAGAAGAAGAGGAGGATGATGAAGAAGAAGAGGAGGAGGAGGAGCGATACAGTCCTGCAGTGAGTCAGTATATTAATATTTATCTGCTGTTTAATGAGCAGATTCAAGTTTTCATTCATAACTAAGTGTCTTTACTCCTTCCTCCTTTATTTTCTCTTTCCTCTTTCCTTTGTTCTTTCTTTCTATCCTTTTGTTCACTTGTTTCTCTACTTATCCTTTCTTCTCTCCTTCCTCCTTTCCTTTCTCTAATTATCCTTTCTTTACTTCTCTACTCGTCTCTGATAGCTGACACTTTATGTTTATTTAAGTTTTCTTTCTTTTTTTAAACTTTTTATTTCTCTTTTCTCTTTCCTTTGTTCCTTCTTTCTGTCCTTCGGTCACTTGTTCCTCTACTTATCCTTCCTTCTTTCCTTTCTTTACTTCTCCTTTCTATTGCTCCTTTCTTCCTTTCTCTACTCGTCTCTTCTCTCCTTCCTTCCCTCCATTTCCCTTCTGTTCCTCTTTCTTCCATCCTTTCATCCTTTCTCCTTTTCGTCTATTTCATTTAATCTGTTTTCCCTTCTTTAGCTTTCTCTACTTCTCCTTTCTTCTCTCCTTCCTCCTTTCCTTTCTTTACTTCTCCTTTCCCTACTTCTCCTTCCTTCTTTCCTTTCTCTACTCGTCTCTTCTCTCTTTCCTTCCCTCCATTTCCCTTCTGTCCCTCTTTCCTCCATCCTTTCTTCTATGTACTTCTATTCATCTGTTTTTCCTTCTTCAGCTGAAGCCCAGAACAGATGTTGAAGTTTTCTCTTATTAAACATTTAACAGCTGACACTCGTTTATTTCTTTCTTTTTTTTAAAACTTTTTTATGTGGTTTAAAATAATCTGAATTCTTGTTTGACCACTGGAGACTTTCACTTGTTAGTATGAAGCAGTTCAGCATGTTAAAAGAGTAATTAGAGTTATAATGAAGTAGTTAAATGTGTGTATAGTGAAGTAATAGAGTAGATCAGTGTGTGTATAATGAAATAATAAAGCATTTAAATGTGTGTGTAGTGAAGTAATAGAGTAGATCAGTGTGTGTATAGTGAAATAATAAAGCATTTAAATGTGTGTGTAGTGAAGTAATAGAGTAGTTCAGTGTGTGTATAGTTTATTAGGAGTGTGTTGATGTTGGAGTCTACCTGTAGGGGGCGGCGCTGCCCCAGGACAGGTAGTCGTTTGGACGCGGTGCGGGACGCGGTACGATGGGCTGCTCCACCGCCGTCACGTCTCCTGAGTAGGATTTGAGCAGCGAGGCGTTTTTGCTAGCCAGCATCGCGCGCTCGTTCCGACGAAACTTAGCTCTCCTGTTCTGAAACCAAACCTGGAAACAAACAGAGAGAGAAAGAACAACATGAGGAAATGTCACTTTTTAGTCCGGTGATGTTTTTATAGCATTAAGATGTTTCACTCTGTATTAAACTAAAACTCAGAGTCAACGCAGATCCTTAAAGTCTGTGTAAAGTTAGAATAAATATGTGTTCTGAGTTTGACATACCACAGAAAAGTGTGTTGTTAACCACCCTGCCAAATTTGAATGATTTAAAAAATTGGCAAATATATGAAATTAGGCTTCAAAGTTGTGTAAAAATCAGCCTCTTTCTCTGCTCCCAAACGCTGTGGGCGTGGCCTCCGAGTTTCGCTGAAGCCCCGCCCCCTACCAAGTGTCAGCTGTCAATCAAAGTCACCACCTCTACCAGAAACATGGACGCTACGTCTGAGAGCTTTCTGCTGCTAGCTCAGCTGCTAACTCAGCGGCTAGCTCGGCGGCTAACTCAGCAGCAACAAAACATTGTATTTAAAGTAATAGTCTGTTATTTTTGAGTGTTACACAAAAACAAGCTTCATACAGTTATTGTTTCTGGCATAAAACGATGTTAGTAAGACATTTAAAAGCTTCAGAAGTTCGTAACAATCGATAACAAACCCTGATATGTCAAATTAAAAAGAGAAAATAAGTAAATAAACCAACAATAAAATAAAAACTCTCTGTGTAGCATTAACTTGGTGCTGTGTGGATGTTATAATGACAAAAAATATCAGAAATGAAGTTCATCACATGTGAGTTTGAAGCGTTTCAGTTCAAGAAGTCAGAAACCAGTTCTAGCCATTGTTAGCCATAGATAGAAATACCAGTCGATGTATCGCCATAGCAACCAGTCCTCAGATAGACGTCAGACAGCAAGACACAAATAAGATAAAAGTGCTAAAAACAGGATATCACTACAACTTTACATTACAACAACACACCAGTTGACATTTCTGACTTTAAAAGCATCACACCATCACTTTAACCCTGCACTATGTTTAACGTGATCATTTTAAACCAAACCAAACCAAACTATGACCTTTTACTTCACCCTAACTACGAGGTTTCTGTCCCCAAACCGCAGCGCTGTCACAGCAGAGAACGTCAACAGACCAGGAAGCGATGGATTAAAAACCGTCTGGGTTAGTAGGAGGTAAAGGGTCGGGTGGATGTCTACATAGAGAGAGAGATTGATGGTTAGATGGGTAAAAAGTGGACATATATCTGCAGGAGATCGCCGTTGCCACGACAACGGAGGTTTCCTAACTTTAAGGAAGTAGTGATTTTCACCCACATTATGTTTAAAGTGATCTTTTTACCCCAAACTATGATCTTTACTTCACCATAACGAAGAGGTTTCTGTCCCAGAACCACAGCGCTGTCACAGCAGAGAACGTCAATGTCCAGATTTGGAAAGAAAAAAAACCCAAAAACAAAAAGGTTCCTCTGGATCGTTCCCGACTTCACGGTACGATCAACAAACGTTCCTATCAGGACGTTCAGGGGGTAAAAAGTGGAGGTTTATCTGCGGGAGATCCATGTTTCCATCCGCAAAGTGGGACGTTTTTTTAAAAAGGCATAACTACGATTGTTGTTGTGTTTACGGTTGCCATGACAACAGAGGTTGCCTAACTTCAGACTTCACGGTACGGTCAACAATCGTCCCTGTCAGGAGGGTCGGGGGGTAAAAAGTGGACCTTTATCTGCAGGAGATCCATGTTTCCATCCACAAATTGGGACGCTTGTAACTACGATTGTTATGGTGTTTATGGTTGCCACGACGACGGAGGTTACCTAACTTTAAAGATATAGTCACTTTAAACCCACAGTGTGCTTTAAAATTATCGTTTTATCTCCAACCATGACCTTTACCTAACCCTTAACTAAGAGCTTTATCTCTCTAAACTTAAAACCCAGCTTTAACCACAGCGCTGACTAAAGTTACGAATTAAAAACCCAAAAACCAAACACTGGATCGTTCCCGACTTCACGGTACGATCAACAAACGTCCGTATCAGGAGGGTCGGGGGGTGAAAAATGAATGTTTATCTGCAGGAGATCCATGTTTGCTTCTATAGTTTCCATCAAACAGTAACTACGATTGTTGTCATGTTTACGGTTGCCACGACAACGTATGTAGTCTAACTTTAAAGATATAGTCACTTTAAACCCACAGTGTGCTTTAAAATTATCGTTTTATCTCCAACCATGACCTTTACCTAACCCTTAACTAAGAGCTTTATCTCTTTAAACTTAAACCCAGCTTTAACCACAGCGCTGACTAAAGTTACGAATTAAAAACCCAAAAACTAAAACGTTCCTCTGGATCGTTCCCGACTTCACGGTACGATCAACAATCGTCCGTATCAGTGGACGTTTATCTGCAGGAGATCGCAGTTTGCTTCTATAGTTTCCATCAAACAGTAACCACGATTGTTGTCGTGTTTACGGTTGCCGTGACGACGGAGGCTTCCCGGAATGAGAAGCTTCCAAAGCGATGACATCATCGCCTGGGCTTTCCCAAACAGTTTAAAGGCGCAGTAACCTTATAGTAATCTGTAAACTTCTGACTCTGAAGAAAGTAATAAAACATTCTCTCTCATTATTCTGGCATTTATAGCAAATATGAATAATTTTTTTAATCCTAACGGACCTAAAACAGGGAAAGTTTCGTCTGATATAAAGTCAGACAGTGAGGGAAAAAAAAGGTCCTGTATAGTCACTTTAAACCCACAGTGTGTTTCATCTCCAGCCATGACCTTTTCACCTCACCATAACTAAGAGCTTTATCTCTCTGAACCTAACCACGGCTTTAACCACAGTGCTGACTCTGGAAAGTGACGTATTAAAAACCCAATAACTAAAAAAACCTTCCTTTAGATCGTTCTCGACTTGACGGTACGATCACCAAACGTCCGTATATCAGTGGACGTTTATCTGCAGGAGATCGTCCATGTTTTTATTTGTTTTTAAAAAGCATTAGTACGATTGTTGCTGTGTTTACCGTTGCTGTGATGACGGATGTTATCTAACTTAAACCCACACTGTGATCATCTTAAAACCTCACCCTGGCCTTTACCTCACCCTAAACTAAAGAGGTTTATCTCTCTGAACGGGAACCGCAGCTTTAACCACAGCGCTGTCACATTTCAGACAACAGGAAGCGTTCCTCTGTACGAGAACATCAACGTGTCCCTCAGCCAAATAATCATCTCTAAAAACTTCTAACCAACGTGAAGTTTTTATGAATTTAAAAGTGTCTGAACAAACTCTTCCTCTCACACACACACACACATCTTTGATTTACATTACCCCCCCCCCCACCCGCCTCTCTCTCTCTGCCTTTGCTAAACAGATGATGATGTGACTCTGGGGGTGCTAGTGTTGTTCCTCGCTGTGAAATCAAATCCATTATTAGATGCTGCGGGCGCTGGCGGGGGCTCGATGGCGGGGGCTCGATGGTGGGGGCTCGTTGGCGGGGGCTCGCTGACGCACCGCCTCAGGAATGAACCCAAAGTCTCTTTTATCAAAGGATTTCTGCATCGCTCTCTGCTACACATTAATCACAGATGTGCTTTCTCTCTCTCTCCCTCTCTCTTTCTCTCTCTGTCTCTCTCTCTCTCCCTTTCTCGCTCTCTCTCTCCCTTTCTCCCTCTCTCTGTCTCTCTCTCTCCCTCTCTTTCTCTCTCTTTCTCTCTCTCTCTCTATCTTTCTCTAACATCACTATTTCCTCTTTACCCCTCTCTCTCTCTCCCTCTCTCTTTCTCTTTCTCTAACATCACTATTTCCTCTTTACCCCTCTCTCTCTCTCTCTCTCTCTCTGTCTCTCTCCCTCTCTCTCTATCTTTCTCTAACATCACTATTTCCTCTTTACCCCTCTCTCTCTGCCCACACTACAGATATTCTCACTGTGGTGTTTAAAGACGGAGACAGAAGAAGAAGAGTGTCGAAAAAGAGCCGTAAACACACCAGATCTGTTTGGATTTCAGTTCAGCGTTAAAGAACAAACGCTCTGCATAACGAGTGAAGAAGAAAATGCTCTTTTATTTCTAATTTCCTACTTTCCAATGTCTCCACGTTTCAGCTCCAGTGACTCTCTAACATTTCTCTAAACGCTTTTCTACTTTCTAGCGATAAAACAGATGAAATCACAGATATACTTTTGACCTGTAAGTGTTTTCAGCTTTAACGAGCATCAGGAGGGACACACAGGCACGCACACACACACACACACACACGCACACATCTTCTTAAAATCTGGAAATAATCTGCAGAAAAAACTAATTAATAAGAAAAACACAGCGCATTAATCAGCGTTAAAGCAGCCACTGCTTTGCTCCTGAGGGGAAAACTTCTCTCCTGATGACTAAAACTTGCATATATTTCATCCTTAAACTCTTTGCATGCTGCTGCATTTATTACATGTCCCTGTTCTGTGGTTGAATATGTTCAAATCTGCAGTTTCCTGACTTTAAACCTCATCATTATTTGCATTAACGGCACAGAAACGAATGCAGATTTCTTTATTTGTCTCATAAATATAAATATATAGAAGAAAGTAGCATCTACATGACTTCATTTAAGCCTCTAAAACATTTAAATCCTCCTTTTCTAAGTCTGAATATGAGCTCAAGTCTCTTCTGCTCACTACAAACATTTTAAATCTGCTGCATTTGATTACATTTCCCTGTTTTGTGGTTAAATATGTTCAAATCTACAGAATACAGGGCGGTAAACCTCATCATTTTTTGCATTAACTGCACAGAAACTAATGCAGATTTCTTTATTTGTCTCATAAATATAAATAAATGGAAGAAAGTAGCGTCTACATGACTTCATTAAAGCCTCTAAAACATTTAAATCCTACATCTTAGCCTCTTTTTAAAAGGCTAAATATGAGCTCAAGTCTCTTCTGCTCACGTCCTTTGACTGATTCCTTTAAAATATGTGTGACATCATCCATTAAAGCCAACGACAGCATCACACTGGGCTCCCGTTGCCGCGGCAGCACACTCTCAGGTTTTTTATCACTGATCTGTGAAGCGCTGAGGAAATTAGACGTCATTACATCCACTTTTGTGATCACACGCTGTCCTCTGGGGAAACACACAAACTGCTCACAGACTCTCAGCCATCAGTAATTATTTAACACATCATGCAGCGAGGATACAAAAGTGTCTGTAAGGTGTTGAAGCTTTCTCATCTGTCCCTTTTTTCTTTTTTCCTTTTTTTTTTTTTTGAAGCAGTTTAATCCAGAATCTAAACACGCTAACAGGATCTGATAACTATCAGCCACTAAGTAGGATTATTAACTCAATCTATTAGCGTAAGAGCTAACAGATGATGTTTGTCCTGTTTGTGTGACTCCAGGTTCTCTCTAAGAAACAGCCTGGTTCTCTTTCTCTGTCCATTACTCTGATTCATATCAATCATTTCATCACTTTTCTTTGTTTTTCGGGGGTTTAAGCAGCTCAGAGGAGTCCTGAAGGAGTCCTGAAGGAGTCCTGAAGGAGTCCTGAAGGAGTCCTGAAGGAGTCTGCAGAGGCGCCAAAAAAAGTTAAAACCAACTGATGATTTAGGAGCTAATTCAGAGAGGGTTCAGACTCTGAATCTGTGAGTTTGGATGAAGTATCTGATGATTTTTGGGTTTCTACAGTGAAAGTTTTAACAGTATAATCCAACATCAGGACTGTTCACAAAACAAGTAAAGATCATTTGATATAAAAAGGAACATTTTCTTCATTTTAACATGATTTTAATCATCGTGACACCTCAGATTTGAACTCAAGACCCGTTTTCAGGCTCCGAACTACTAAAATAAAGTTTAAACAGCAGTTCATCCCAACAGAATCTATATAAAGAATCTATATAAATGTATTAAATATATTCATTACATCACAAAAAAGCCAAAATTTGAGTCAAATCAGAGGAAAGTGAAGATAATCTGATATAAAAAGGAACATTTTCTTCATTTTTATATGAGTTTAATCATCGTGACCCCTAACATTTCTGGCTCCGAACTACTAAATTAAAGTTAAAACATCATTTACAGCTCATTAAAATGTTATTAATATGAAATCTAACCCTTCCACAGAGTTAATGAGTCAAATATCAGCAGCACATTTCTGCTTCTCGCTGTTAAATCTCTGCTGCTGTACAAACATCACCTGGTTGCATCTTAAATATATATATGTTATATATATTTAGTAGTTGTGTGTGTTTGGATGAAGTATCTGATGATTTTCTGCAGTGAAAGTTTTAACAGTATAATCCAACATCAGGACCCGTTTTCAGGCTCCGAACCTCTAAAATAAAGTTTAAACATCATTTAAATCCTTCATGAGTCAAATATCAGCAACAGCATCTATAGAAATATGTAAAATATATTCATTACATCACAAAAAAAAACACATTTTGAGTAAAATCATGTTAAAATGAAGATAATCTGATATAAAAAGGAACATATTCTTCATTTTAACATGATTTTAATCATCGTGACGCTTCACATTTTAACTCACGACCCTTTTTTGGCGCTCAGATCAACAGTTTAGGAACAAATCCACCATTTACAGCTCATTTAAATATTATTAACATGAAACTTAAAGCATCCACAGAGTTTATAATCTGTAATAAGTTAAATATCAGCAGCTCAACCTTAAAAAACAGCCAAAATTATAGAAAAATAAGAAAAAGTGAAGATAATCTGATATAAAAAGGAACATTTTATTCATTTTTACTTGAGGATTTAAATGATGTTTAAACTTTATTTTAGTGGTTCGGAGCCTGAAAAAGGGTCTCGGGTTAAGTTGTGTGTGTGTGTGTGTGTGTGTGTGTACCTGCACTCTGGCCTCGGTGAGGTTGACGCAGCGGGCCAGGTGTGTGTGTGTGTGTGTGTGTGTGTGTGTGTGTGTGTGTGTGTGTGTGTGTGTGTGTGTGTGTGTGTGTGTGTGTGTGTGTACCTGCACTCTGGCCTCGGTGAGGTTGACCCGGCGGGCCAGGTCCTCCCTAACGAAGGCGTCGGGGTAGTGTGTCCTCTCAAACACTCTCTCCAGAGCCTGAAGCTGGCTGCTGTTGAACGTGGTTCTGTTCCTGCGCTGCTTCCTCTTCTTCTTCTCCTCTGTGTTCATCTGTTCATCTGTGAGGAGAGAAGAAGAAGAAAGAGGTGAAGTATAACCTTTTATGGTGTAAGTATGACGGGCGTTTTCTGAGCCAGAGGAGCAAAAATAAAGTAAAGAAAAAGGTTTAAAGCTTTGTGTCACTGCTTTAAACTACAATAAGAAGTTAAAATTAATCCTTTATAAACTATTTTTAACCATAAATGTTTGTTAAACCATATTAATTATTGATGCTGATACCCATATTAGTACATTTAAAAAGTGCAGACAATATTATTTATATAGAGAATATATACATGAACATAAGATATATTATCGAGGCTGTGATATTTTACAGTTTAGTTTTTATAAAATGACTTAAGTGGGAATTTAATTTAACTTGAATTATGAAAAAAGATTAAATATACATCAAATTCAGCCTATAATAACTCATAATATTAGTTTAGTGATATAAATTATACAAATCTGAGATGAACAGTGACAATTTTCTTGCAGAATTTTCCTTTTTTGGAGAAAATAATTCAACAGTTTTGTGTTTTATCATATTTTTTACATCCAAACAGCGAATAAGTTACTTTTTTACCTCCATTAAAGGTTAAAAGATTTGTGATTTTGGACTAAACATATAGAAATAGATGTGTCTAATTTCTATTTTTTTGCAGAAGCTTTTTCTCCAAATTGATTATAACATTTTTTCCTCATGTGTGTTTTCTTCAGCATCATGATCACAGAGGATTCATCACCTGCTCAGGTGGAGACGCAGAGCAAAGCGGATGAAATGAAAGTCAGTGCTGCTGCTGTTATTACTGATGTTATTACTGCTGCTGCTGTTATTACGAGGGATGTCCAATATTATATATCCGATATTCACTTTAAAATGTAATATCGGTAAGTATCGGTATCGGGTTTTTATAACTGATGTTTGTTCTGTAGGCAACAGAATTTCCAAGCCTGCGTGAACGCAGCATGGAACGTTTACCGGCGCGCGCTTCATGACGTATGACAACAACAACACGCTAGACTCCTGGGTCGCTAACCGTTGCTAACCGTTACTAACTCTTGCTAACCGTTGCTAACCGTGGCTAACAAGTTAATAGCGTCCGCTGCCATGTACACGAACACACAAACAGAAACTAGCTTTACCTCCTCGTTGTCATTTACTCTCGGCGAGTCGCCTCTGTGACGTCACCTCTAGAGTCCTGTGGGTCCCAGAGCCATAGAGAGAGTTAGGGTCTCTATGGCTCCGGTGGGTCCTATCTGGGTGCTACTCTGCTACTCTGCTCGAGACACAATAGTTGAAAGGAGCGCGTGAGAGGACGTTACTTCCTGTTGAGGTCCCGCCTCCAGAAACGAGGCCTTATGTCTGTGATTAGTGAGTGTACTGATGGTAAATGATGCAGAGCAGCATAATAAATATAACAGTGTGACATATTGGCACTTTTTTCCATAACTTAAGTTGAAGTAGTTCTCTTATTCTGCTCAGACAGTGTTTACATGTGGAAAGCCATGTTGCATTTATGTTTGCATCCAGTGGAGTTTCACAATAAAATTAGGCATAATGTGTTAATTCCACTATAGGAGATATATGATGTTGTTATTTAACAGTTCTGGTGTAAAAAGCCAGAATATATCGGTATTGGAAATTAAGAGTTGGGGAATATCAGCAGAAGTCACTATCAAGCATCCCTAGTTATTACTGCTGCTGCTGCTGCTGCTGCTAACTCTAACCCTACATCTGCAGCGCTTTATGTTTATTTATTGCTTAAGTGAATAATCTGATGGCTGGTAATCTGATGACAACGCTGCAGCTGGAAGTCAACACTGTCAGCTTTTTTCTCTCAGGGCTTAAAAAAAATCATCATCTGGATTCATAGAAAAGTGTAAAATCAGCTGCTCGCCTCCTAAGAAGCTTATTTCCTGTCAATCAATTAAAGGAAAATGACCCAAAAATAATCTGCAAAGTGACTTTATTACAGTCAGAGCAGCAGAGTGTGAGGAAGTAATTCAATATAACAATAAGAAAGAGTTTTTAAAATATGACTTTATAAAAATTCAACTAAAAACTAAAAAACAGCTGATTGTGTTAACTGATATATATGCAAAATACACACATCAGCCGTCTCTGCAGGTAAACACACTCTCTCACACACTCTCTCTCTCTCTCTCACACACACACACACACACACACACACACACTCAAACTGATGATTTCCTGCAGAAAAGCTTCCAGCTGCTCGAGACTTGTGGCTTCACAACAAAACCACAGTCTCACTTTCTTTTACATTCGGCCTGATAACACACACATGCACACACACACACACACACACACACACACACACACACACACACACTATACTCTTATTTTGTAGGACTGTACTGGAGTATTTCAGCGTTGTATCTCAAACGTCTGTAAAACAAAAAAGCCCCGAAAATCCAACAAGACAGATTATTTAAATTTAATCTCTTAATTTATTGTGATTTCTACAACCAATAAAGCTGCAACTAAATATTATTTAAATGATTGATTATTGTCCTTTATAGTTCATCCACTGTAGATTGTTTTCTCTGTGAATCGATCGTTGTTTCATCCACAAACTTGTATTAACTGGAGATTAAACATTGATGTTTCTAAAAGGAATCAGAGCAGAAAACATCAAATATTTACATTTATTCTTCTTTAAAAAATGACAAATAAATATTTAAAAATATTAAATATGACCCAGCAGCCGTGTTCTCTGTATCTACCGCTGTACTGTTTTATATTTTCATTACTTCAGATTAAACCCGTCTTGTGTTTTTAAGCTTTAATTTAACATCATCCGCCTTAAAAGAGCCTGAAATGTTTTTAATTTACTATAAAAAACAACTTTTAATGCATTTAAATGAAAAGTTTGTTTGACCGCAGTTATAAAAAGTTCAATATTTATAATTATTCATCCTAAAAACACACGAAAATATAAAATAACTGCATGAACTTAGTACGATTAGGATATTATAGAGTAGAGAAATGACAGATATTTATAATGTAGTGTAGTTATTTAATCATCTAGAGAATCAGCTGATGGAAATAATCTGTATTATGAGTTTAATCCTGTTTTTAATGGTTCCAGCTTCAGTTCAATGATCATTTTTAATATTTAAATACGAACATAAAAGTTTATTTTTGACTTTCAGACTTTGACACAAACATCGATCATCTCACAGCGTTCCTAAAAAAGAGATAAAGCTAAAAGATATTAACATATGAAGATGAAAAGTGATCTTTTAGTTTTATAAAGAGATCAAACATGAAATCTTTCTGTTTCGCTCTTAAAGACGAATTCTAACTTTTTCTTTCTTTGCTGAGATCAGTTTGGTTTCATGTTTATCGTCATTTTTAAAGCATTTTTCAGTGTGTGTGTGTGTGTGTGTGTGTGTGTGTGTGTGTGTGTGTGTGTGTGTGTGTGTGTGTGTGTGTGTGTGTGTGTGTGTGTGTGTGTGTGTGTGTGTGTTTGTGTGTGTGTGTGTGTGTGTGTGTGTGTGTGTGTGTGTGTGTGTGTGTGTGTGTGTGTGTGTGTATTTTTGTGTGTGTATTTTCTGTTGGAGAGCAAACAGCAGAGAGTCGGACAGGAAATGAGAGACGATGACGTGCGAGCAGCCGAGACCGAATGTGAGTCAACTGCTAACGATGAAGAGTCACACACACACACACACACACACACACACACACACACACGTTTGTTTGTTTTCTTATCACCATGTTTTCTAATTAGAGGAAACCCACACACACACACACACACACACACACACACACACACACACACACACACACACATCATCTTAAAGCTCTATTCATCATTACATCACAAAAAAGCCAAATTATGAGTGAAATCATGTTAAAATGAAGATAATTTGATATAAAAAGGAACATTTTCTTCATTTTAACATGATTTGAATCATCATGACGCCTCAGAGTTTAACTCCAGACCCGTTTTCAGGCTCCGAACTACTAAAATAAAGTTTAAACATCATTTAAATCCTTCATGAGTCAAATATCAGCAACAGCATCTATAGAAATATGTAAAATATATTCATTACGTCACAAAAAAAAACACATTTTGAGTAAAATCATGTTAAAATGAAGATAATCTGATATAAAAAGGAACATTTTCTTCATTTTAACATGATTTTAATCATCGTGACGCTTCACATTTTAACTCACGACCCTTTTTTGGGGCTCAGATCAACAGTTTAGGAACAAATCCACCATTTACAGCTTGTTTAAATATTATTAACATGAAACTTAAAGCATCCACAGAGTTTATAATCCATAATAAGTTAAATATCAGCAGCTCAACCTTAAAAAATCTGTATAAAAATCTAAATGTCACAACTAAAACAGCCAAAACTATAGAAAAATAAGAAAAAGTGAAGATAATCTGATATAAAAAGGAACATTTTCTTCATTTTTCTCTGAGTTTAATCTTCGTGACGCTTCACATTTTAACTCTCGACTCTTTTTTTTGCTCCGAACTATTAAAATAAAGTTTAAACATCATCTACAGCTGATTTAAATCTTATTAAAATAACATTTAAAGCTTCCACAGAGTTAATAATCCTTAATGAGTCAAACCTCAGCTGCATTTCAATCCGTTTCCATAGCAACAAAAACTCCTTTAAATAGCAGAAGTTTGATTATTTGACTTTTTTTAATGTAAGCAGATTAAATTTAAAGTCTTATTTTTACTTTTAAAGTGTTTTTTTTCTCTTCGGGTCGTTTCAGGTAAAAAAAGGTTTAAATCTTTTTGGCCTTTGACCTTTTTTTTCTTTTTTTTCTTTTTTTTTTTTTTCCCCTGAAAGCGAAGCGACGACGGCGGCGGCTCGTCACTCTGCAAGCTGAGACTTTAATAACATGAAGAAGCTTCTTTACTTTCATCTGGAAGAAGTAAAACTGTCCAATATTTCACAGGAAGGAGGAAAAAGAGCAGATTCACTTCTTTATTACACTTTCTCTTCCTCTTTTCTTTTTTTGCTTCTTTACGTGTGTTTAGATTAAAAGTGAAAATATAAATAAAATCAGGATAAAAAGCAGAATAATGATATTTAATGAGCTTTATTCTCCTTTATCATGACTGTCAGATGAGATAAAGTCTTTATATTTTATATTTTCTTATTTTTATTCATTATAATATAAATAATAAGCTGCTTTATGTGTTTCTTTATTTAAAGATTCGACTAAATCTGTTTAAAATGAGCTCTTAAAAAACCTCAAATCTCACTTTTCTTCAGCTGTGGCGTCGAACATGAGCAGACTTTATATAAAGAAGTAAAAATATAAATAAAATCAGATTTAAAGACGAGAAAAAAGTCAGAAAATAGCAAAATAATGATATTTAATGAGCTTTATTTTACATTTATTTGTTTAAATTTGGTATTTTATTACTTTTATTCATCATAATATAAATAATAAACTGCTTTGTGTGTTTCTTTATTTAAAAATTGGACTAAATCTGCATAAAATGAGCTCTTAAAAAGCCTCAGATGTGACTTTTTCCTCGTCTTTACATAAAGAAGCATTGCTGAGGACTTTCTGCAGCTTTATGAAGTGAAAATATAAATAAAATCAGAATTTAAAGACGAGAAATAAACAGATTTAAGCTTTAATAATGATATTTAATGAGCTTTATTTGACTGTTTTCATGACTGTCAGATGAGCTAAAGTGTTTTAAAGTAGTATTTTTTGACTTTTATTCATTATAATATAAATAATAAGCTTCTTATTTAAAAACTCGACTAAATCTGCACAATATTATCTCTTAAAAAGCCTCAAATGTGACTTTTCCTGGTCTGAGACATGTCCAACATGTCCAACATGAGCAGACTTTATATAAAGAAGTAAAAATATTAATAAAATCAGATTTTAAAGACGAGAAAAAGTCAGAAAATAGCAAAATAAACTGATTTAACTTACTTTTTCATGACTGTCAGATGAGATAAAGTGTTTAAATTTTATATTTTCTTACTTTTATTCATTATAATATAAATAATAAGCTGCTTTATGTGTTTCTTTATTTAAAAATTGGACTAAATCTGTATAAAATGAGCTCTGAAAAAACCTCAAATGAGAAGAAAGTCAGAATAAACAGATTTAACCTTTCAATAATGATATTTAATGAGCTTTATTTGACTTTATTTGTTTAAATTTTGTATTTTCTTACTTTTATTGATCATAATATAAATAATAATATAAATAATAAGCTGCTTTATGTGTTTCTGGACTCTTAAAAAGCCTCAAATGTGACTTTTCCTCATCTTTACATACATAAAGAAGCGTTCCTGTGTAACATGTCAGACGTCTCGTGCTCCGTGGCGTCGTCCTTGGTAACATCTACGTCTTTCTTTCTTTCTTTCTGCTTTATGAGGAAACGTGGAGCAGCTCAAACACTTTATTTACCGTCTAAAGTCTCTTTTCTGACTCTTGTTTCCATCTCGCTGAGGCTCAGAGTGACCCAGAGTTAAATCATAAATCAGAAGCAGCTCTGGTTCTCTTTCTGGGGTTTTTTTTTTGTGCATAATTTAAAAGAGAAGAAGAAGAAGTGATGGAGGAGAAGAAGAAGAAGCAGCAGAGTTTCTCCTCTAAATTTAAACTCTTTTTTTTTTTCTCTTCAGACTGAAACTTTTGAAACTCGGTGAGAAACCAGACGCTCAGGACGATGATGTCACTGCTTTATGTTTTATTATAACTCCACACACACACACACACACACACACACACACACACACTGACTCTTAATGAGCTGCTGGTTAAAGTCAATCAGTACGATTCATTATTCATTTACTTTTTATTGTTATTCAAATGTTCTACAATCACTAATCTTCATTCCCAGTCTTATAAACTCATTTAAATCTCTTTTATTTAAATTATTTTACACCCTGATTGTATTTTTTTTTACTTTATTAACTTTTTTTGTTCATATTTTTTTGTCTAACTTGATTTTTTATTGTAGTATTTTATTTTATTTTACCTGTTTTGTGTTAAATAAAGTTCATAAAAAGATTATAAAGTTAATCTGAATAAACTATAAATATTAAAATATGATAATAAACAAGATTAAACATATTTTAACAATTTAAGATGCGGATTTTTGAAGTTTTTGTCTTTCTGAAAAGTGCATAAAAAGCGATTTAATGTGTGTTAATTAGATCTTATGATATATTTAAAACTATATATTTAATTCTAATATTTTATTTAGATTCATTAAATTATAATTCTACAAAAATACATTTAAAGCAGCAGAGCAGACACATCTTTATAAATATATATATATATATATATATATATATATATATATATATAGTCAGATTTTAAAATCAGATAAAATGAGATTAATCTATTATTTTTTTTAAAGCGTAAAATAAATAAAATAAAATCAATAAAAATCATAACCCGGTTTTTTCCTCATCACTCGTCTCGTGCAGTGACCTCGCGGCGGTTTCGGCCTCTCGTTTTTTTTTTCCCGGGAAAGCCTTTAATTAAAGCTGCAGGCTGATATTTAAAAGAGCAAATTAAAAAAAAACATTCCCGTCAACAGCATCATCATCACTATCATCATCATCATCATCATCATCATCATCAGCCTCCTCGTGCAGCTCTAAGTGTGGCCAGCACGTGTGATTATAGACTGATCTCATTAGCAGCTATCAGTGAAAGTCAATTAGCGCTCGTGCCAAACTCACTGCATGACTGTCAACGCTTCCTGTTACTTTACTATATTATTATTTTATATTTGAATAGAAGCTAAAGTTTAGAGTTATTTTATAAAATAGATTAAAATTAAAACGTACTGAGCGTAAAGGAGTAATTTTCATGTTTAGGGGAAGCGCTTTTTTTTTTGTTGGTGATGTGTGATTGTTGCGTAAAGCTGGTAATAACCCTGTAATGAACGCTTTCCTCAAACATTACGCAATAAAAAAAACCCAAAATAACTCCGCAAATGTTTCAATCATCAAAAGCTGCGTTTGTTTTCTAAACGCGCGCGCTGATTAATCCCTCCTGCTGGGGACACACACACACACACACACACACACACACAGAGACTCACACACTCCCATACACAAATAAGATCTGATGAGATGATGTTATTTGATTCCTTAATTGTTGGCACGCGGTAATTATGACAAATGATTAGGCTCCGGTGCTCTGAAAGTGTTTGACAGGCCGAAAATAACCGTGAATTACCGACGTGACCCGAACACTTCCTGCTGCATATTTCTCACGCGCTCCCTCGCAAGCGCCCATTTTTACCCCCCTTTTATTATTTTTTTTCCCTTTTTTTAAATAAAAAAATAACAATAACACTCATTAAAAGCCTCTAATGTTTCTGTCAACTTGTGCGAATGGGCCTTTGAGGAGGAGAAGAAGAGGAGGAGGAGGAGGAGGAGGAGGGAGCGTTTATTTACTCTCTCAACGGTGCACTGAAGAGGGCGAGAGCCGTGTTTCACTAGGGAGGAGGAGAGGAGGGGTGGGGGGTAGCTGAGGTTTTAGTTTTTGGGGTTTGAATCTGCTATTTGTGGCTAATTTTTATAAAAAGAAAAAGGTTAGATTTTTTTTTTTTTTTTTAAAGTTGGATCATTCAGCGGGAGCTCAGCCAGCATGTATCCGCCTCTCAGGTCACCAAACCCGGCCTTGATTTTTACGCACACCCGGTGAAGCCTGGATCTCTGCAGCCTGTCTGACTTTTAACATGATTTAAGAATAAAAACTCCCAAAAAAACTTATCATACACGTGGCATGCTCATCACGTGACTTACCCTAAATATTTTTAACATACTTAAATGTTTTTTCTCTCCCTTTTTTCAAATAAAAAACATCCAAAAATCTGCAAGATGTGGCCTCGTTTAGGTCAACAGTCATGAAGGGAAGATTTATGAGCTTCCTCCACTGACCATGTCCACCAACATCACCATACCTCACTGACATCAAAGTGTTAATGGTAAATTAATGGCCGTTCAGAGTGGAGGAGGGGGGGGGGTGCAGTGCAGTGCAGTCAGGGATGATGCATTGCCAAAACTCACTAAAGGATTCCTTCCATGCGCTGCTGCTGCTGCTGCTTTTCTTTCTGCACAGCTCCATTCATGCGCTCTGCACGCAGACACGCGCCAGATTATAATGAAAACAAATGAGTTTACCTTTCAGCTTGTCATTACCACTATGTTAGTGTGAAGCTCTGCACTTATTGTCCCGGTGATCAGACCTGATAACACGCGGAGAGAAGCAGCTTTTACTCTTTCTCTGTTTCTCTCCACATCTGCGCTAAATCACATCAGGGAGGAAATTTAAAAAAAAAAAAAGTTTAAAATGAAATAAAAAAAGAGAAAGTTGTGTTTGAGATCTCTTTGGTGTTTAGTCCCAGCCTGCTTTTTCTGCTTTTTTCTGCTTTTTCACACTTACTCTCCTGCTGGGTTGTGTCGCTCCCGCTGGTCAGCCCCGGGGACTCCAGCATACTCCTCCCCGCCTCCCCGACACTCTCGTCGGCCTGGGTTCCCACCATTTCCCCGGCCTCCTCCAGATCCAACAGGTGGCTCACTGAGAAGTTCTTTTTGGCTTGCAGGTTGTCCAGGTTAGACGTGATCGGACTCTCCAGCCGGTTTGATATCGTAGCTTGCCTGTCCATTACATGTGCATAGCTAGAAGTCATGACGCAAATAAAAGGGGGGAGAACAGCTGGGGAGGAGGAGGTGGTGGTGGAGGTGGAGGAGGAAGGAAGGGGAGAAAAACGGAGCTAATAATGAGAAAAAAAGGAGTAAAAGGAGAAGTAGATCCGTGCATGCAGCGTCTCCAGAAACCAGCCAGAGACCAACTCGGCTGCTCCGAGCAGAAAGCGGATCTGTTCACATCCAGCTGAGCCGCGAAGGAGCTCAAACACAAAAACTCTCACTCAACTTTTCTTTCTCCTCGCTTTTTTTTCTTCTCTTTTTTTTTCTTTTTCCTCCCGTTAAAACCCGTCCACACAATCCATCCAGCGGCGACAGCAAAACAAGTAGAAAAAAGTAAATAAAAGTATGAGCCTCAGTTCGTCCTGCTGCGACTCTTCAAATCAAAGACGCGTTCAGGAGAAGAAGTCCTCTAAGAAGAAGAAGAAGGAGGAGAAGGAGAGCTCTCTTCCCACTCTGGTTGAGTCACATCTGAGCAGGAAGAGCTGCTGCTGCTGATGACGACCAGATGCGCTCTCTCTCTCTCTCTCTCTCTCTCTCTCTCTCTCTCTCTCCCTCTCTAAATGAAACTTTGCGGCTCTGCTGTGCTGCGCTGCGCTGTTGAGGGCGGACACACACTCTTAATAGGAGCCCCGTAATTACGTGGCAATGCCTTTATGCTGTGTCTGACGTTTCACAGGCCCCCACCACGAGCTTACCCCCCACCCTCACACCCACACCCAACACCACCCTCCTCTTCCTCCTCTCCTCCCTCCTTCTGCAGAAACATCACCATCAGCACCGTCAACACCCTGGTTTCTGGTGTTTTTTGGCCTGTTTTTGTTCCTCTGGGCTGGCAAGACCTCAACATCATGCCCTCCCCGTGTGTGTGTGTGTGTGTGTGTGTGTGTGTGTGTGTGTGTGTGTGTGTGTGTGTGTTATCTCTGGCTCTGCACACTGATAATAAAGCCACTCTGACTGTCGTGCGGTCGGCCACCAGTTAAGTCAACTCTAACCAGCCAGTCTGTCTGTCAGTCAGTCTGCAGGAGGCACGTGCAGGAGATTTAAAACCTAAATGAATCTTTTATAATAAACCCTTAAATATAAAATAAAGACGTCTGACACTCTAAAGATACATTTCAATATATAAAAATACTCTAATTTGAATAGTAAACTGTGTCAAATGTGGTTTTCCCGCCTAAATAAATCAATAACTTTCCTCGTGCTTGGCTGCAGGCTAGTTGTGACGTCACAAATCCTGAACGTTCTAAAGGTGAGCACGTGCAGAACCGTTCCTCCTTTTTGTGCAGAAAAAAAACATTTTAATGGAGTTTAAATGGATAAAACAGCTGATTAAAGACACAAAATCAGTAATTTAAGTTATTATTCATATCTTGCACTGTGCTTTAATTTTTATTCAAGTTATTTTTTTTAACAGTTTTATTTTATTGTCTTTATAAATGTGCTGTATAGTTGAAATGTGCTTTATAAAAAGGCCTCAGCTTGCTTAGTTTTACTTTAAAAATCACAGCTGAAAATCTACTAAATGTATAATTTTCTAATAATGACTAAACTAATTCTTGTGGTTTCTGTCCTGCATTAATTTATTGTTATTCATTTTTAATAAAAGACTCAACATGTTGCTCTGACTCACATTATAAACATGAGTCAGGCTGTTTTGTAAAGATAAATTAAAGGGAGGCTACACCAAATTTACCTAAATTACTACTACTACTATAATAATAATAATAATAATTTAACTAAAAAAATAGACAGTAACTTTGTTCTTTTTCTGGACTTTCAGCTGCAGCTCATGGTCTTCCTCATGTGTGTTGAAGACGGTTGAAGACGGTTTGATGTGAATCCATCCAGCAGATCCTGAGTTGTGGTTGAAAGCTCTGGAAAAAGCTAGTAAGTGGAACTTGAGTCTAGTTTTCTTTTGGGGGGGTTTTCCCGCCAAAACTCAGACATTAAATTAAAGGGCGTGTTTCTGATTTAAGGAGAAATTAAAGGGAAGATTCACTCAAATTACAACAAAAAGGAAAAGTAAGACTACTGACTGTCAACTATTCATCACTAGCCATTTAGTAGCTTTTTCCAGAGCTTTCAGCTACATGTGAAGGTCTTCTTCAGGCATTAATCTGAATTAATCTGGTAAAGAAGACCATGCGTTGCAGTTGAAAGCTCTGACAAAAGCTAGTAAGTGAATCTTGAGTATTTCTTTTCCAGGACTCTTAAAGTAAAGTAAATTAAAGTAAAGTGTTTGCTGATTTAAGGATTAAATTAAAGGAAAAATTCACTCAAAATACAAAAAAACTCAACTAAAGGTCCATTTAGTAGCCTCGTCCGGAGCTTTCAGCCACATCTAATGGTCTTCCTCAAGGGATGTAATGGGTTTGAAGTGACCCCATTCAAATATGACTTAATACATATATATATGAACATAATATGAAAACTAATTAAAAGGAAAATTCACTCAAATTACAAAAAAAAGCTCCAGTAGCTCTGACAAAAGCTACTAAGAGAGAAACTTAAGTAAAGGAGTGTGTTCACGTTTAAGGAAATAATTAAAGGGAAAGTTCACCTAAACTACAAAACAACATATTTTCTCTTTTTCTTCTTATAGTTTCCTGTTTGTTGTAATTTATCCAGTTTAAATAATCCTCTTCAGCACAGTAAAGATGAGCAGAGTTTAGTTTGTGAAGCTTAAAACACCAAAAAATCATCAGTTTAATTTGAACTTTTAACTTTCAACCAAAATCAAAACCTCCTTTAAAAACCAGTCGTCGTGTCTTCTGTCGACTCTCTTCACTGTTTCTGTGTTTCATGTTTAAATTCTACATCTGGTCTCCTAAAAACACACTTACATTCATATTTAACTGTTTAAAACCCAAAACCTCCAGAGTGTGAGTGACAAAATGTGTTTTTAGTCATTTAGTTGAACTGACCCTTTAATTACGTAATATAACATCATGCTGCTTTTAATAAAATGACTTAATTCAAACCTGATTTCTGTTGATTTAAATGGCTTTATACGAGTCAAATCAGCTCTTTTAAACAGATTTAATGTTGCTGAAGAGATTTAGTTGACTGTTCCTTTAATAAAAAACAGTGTGTTTGTCCTTTAAATCAGCTGTTTGATCGGTTAATGATGACGCAGCCTTAGTCACCGGAGCTGATACCAATCTATAATCAATGAGAGTGTTTCCACCAGTAGCTATCAATCCGCAACATTTCTATTTTTGACGGATCACACCAGACAGGAAATCAGACACAGAATCGGCATAATAAAACTTCTGTTTTTCAAAATAAAACAACCCGTTCAGCCTCCCGATCGTATTTCAGCAACAAACAGGAATAAAACAGACAGATAAAGACTCCATCTAGCTACGTAGAAAATCGGTCCATTTAGTTGTGCTGCTACTACAGTAATTACGGTAGACTAGCTACTACAGTAATTACAGTAGACTAGCTACTACAGTAATGACGGTAGACTAGCTACTACAGTAATTACGGTAGACTAGCTACTACAGTAATTACAGTAGACTAGCTATTATGGTAGACTAGCTACAACAGTAATTACAGTAGTCTAGCTAATACAGTAATTACGGTAGACTAGCTGCTACAGTAATTACAGTAGACGAGCTACTACAGTAATTACAGTAGATGAGCTACTACAGTAATTATGGTAGACTAGCTACTACAGTAATTATGGTAGACTAGCTACTACAGTAATGACGGTAGACTAGCTACTACAGTAATTACGGTAGACTAGCTACTACAGTAATTATGGTAGACTAGCTACTACCGTAATGACGGTAGACTAGCTACTACAGTAATTACAGTAGACTAGCTACTACAGTAATTACGGTAGACTAGCTACTACGGTAGGCTAGCTCCTACAGTAAGTACGGTAGACTAGCTACTACAGTAATTACGGTAGACTAGCTACTACAGTAATTATGGTAGACTAGCTATTACAGTAATTACAGTAGACTAGCTAATACAGTAATTACGGTAGACTAGCTACTACAGTAATTACGGTAGACTAAAGGCAGTCATTCGGATTTGATTGGGTTGCCGTAATTACTGTATTAAGAGTGCAACTTCATTTTAAAAGGCAGATTTTTCTCCCAGAGCTCCGCTGCTGTAACACTCCCGATGTGAGTTGACCCCAAGCAGAGGACGGAGCTAAACCGTAGCGCTGACGGAGCCGATGGAAATCCCCCAGTTACATGGAAACATTATACTCTCTCTAACGGCTCCACACAGACGTTTGCAGCTCTGCACTTTCATCACTTTCAGGTGTTCTGATTATTAGGTACTTTTACAAGAAGGCTCGGCCAATCAGTGCTGCAGGAGTGTATAGAGGGAGGGGGGGACGAGGGGGGGGGGATTCTCCACTCTGAGACTAAAATAAACCGAGTTACATGAGACTTTTTTACAGGTGAAGAAAATATGATATGTGTCTGATGTGACGAGTGTAAAGCAGAACAAGGTTAATCCTGCTGTGTCGTAGTTTGAATTTAAATGAGGATTATTTCTAAATATATGTGTAAAACTGAGCTCTGACACAGAATGAGGTGATAATTTAAATACTTTTATGTTTTATAATCATCATAAAGTCACTAAATTAAGCTGGATGACTGTTATAAGGGTGTTTAGACGAATGGAAATCACCTAAAATCTGCATGAAAATTGGGGTTAAAATGTAACTTTAGATGAAAAGGAAGGAAAAGAAAGAGAGAGAGAGAAAGAGAAAGGAAAAGTAAATTATCTACAACTCTTTAGATTCTGTCTGTTATCTCAAATCAAGTTTGTGTTCAAATGCAGAATTAACTCGACTTTATTTCTGCTTTTCAGATTCAGATTCAGACTTTATTGATCGTAAAAAGATGATTCATGAGCAGCTGATCATCAAACAGAGGTGAGAAAAAGATAAATATATAAATAAATAATGGTAGAGGCATTAAAATG
>NC_070584.1:33914709-33918223 GCF_027409825.1 Scomber japonicus
CTTTACTTTATTGACTCATTTGTGTCTTAAATCTAAAGCAAACCTGCAGAAATGAAGCTCAGATCATGCATCATGTATTCAGTGTTATGAGGAAAAACTGTAGCAGCAAAATAAGAGTAAAGAAAATCAGAAAAAGCTGCAAACAAATGAACTTAAAGACTCATTTTGGGTCTTTACGTTAAAGCAAACCTGCAGAAATGAAGCTCAGATAATGCATCATAATGTAGTTTAATATTAGAGTTAAGTGTTGGGAGGAAAAACTACAGCATCAGAAATAAGAGTAAGGAATAAACCTGCAAACATGATAAATACCAGAAGTGTAAAAGAAGTTAATGAAGTATAAGTTTGAGGTTTGTGTTCTTTACTTTATTGACTCATTTGGGGTTTTTACGTTAAAGCAAACGTGAATACATGGAGCTTAAATCATGCTTCATGTATCCAGTGTTACAAGGAAAACTGCAGCAGTAAAATAAGAGTCAAGAAAAAAAATAGGAAAAACGTGCAAACATGATGAATACCAGAAGTATAAAGTAAGTTTGAGGTTTGTGTATTTTGCATCTTTGGACCTTTAAATAAAACTAAACCTGAATTATGCGTCAAAACTCAGATTACAGTGAATATCTGACATGATGTAAATTTATTAGATTATATTAGATTTACATTAATATTATAGATTTATCTTAAATGTATCCAGTAACACACAGAGAACTGATTCACACACATTACTGAACAACACATACATATCATGCACGTCTGATAATCTAACAATATATAATAAAATATATAATAAACCATTCATCAACAAGCTGCAGAATCAGATCAAATATATAATACTAATATTAGAGACAGAGAAGAACATGTTTTACTATAAATACAGTAAAATAGTACAAAGGTAGTAGAGTCTTTGCACATATAAACATATATACACACTTATACTCTGCAGGACATACACACATATACACAAATATACACACACATATATACAAATATACACACATATATACATGCATTGTATTTTCATCTTATATTTGCATGATTTGCATTAATTATAAAACACTTTTCAGCAGTTGTTTCACCTCCATGATAATAAAACATCATTTAATCATCATATAAAGAATCTTTTCCAACCTATTAATATTTATTTTATTAAACACATAAAGAGAAATTAGACTTTTTACTCTTTCTCTTACTATAATAATAACTACACTTATAGATAATGTTTCTAATATATGAGGCCTTGTTAAAAACTATAAAGTCATTCAAAGCTTCCATGTTAATAAACCTGAGTGTTAATAGTCTGCTAACATTAATACTTCTTCATTATGAACATTATAAATCCACTTTTTTCTTTTTTCTTTCTTTTTTATTAATATTAATAATGAGTTCAGCTGCAGCTCGACCTGCCAATCACAGAGCAGAGCATTACTATAAAAGCTCCCTGTTGGTCTTAATGTGTTTTCTTTCTCTGAGCCCGGGGGCCGAGGAGGAAGAGGATGATGAAGAGGAGGAAGAGGATGATGATGATGATGATGATGTCGGTCCCTGAGCTCCGGTCGAGCCGCCGCCGCCCTGCCGCCGCTGTCCACTGACCCCTGGTGCTGATTGGAGGAGCGCTGTGGCCCCCCTGTCTTCTTTTATTTCCCTAATTGGGAGTAAATGGCCTCCTTGTTGACTCTTTACATCCTGTGCAGGGGAGCCACATGCTGCAGACACGCTCCCCCCCCCACTGCCCCCCCCCCCGGACCCCCCTCTCCCCCCGCGCGCTCCGCCTGATTGCAGCGGCTGCACCGGGGACTTCTCATCGTCCTGACCTCCTGACGGCTTTCACACACACTCAGAGCTGATTGCAACGTTCAAGAAGAAAACTGCTGCAAAACACACAAAACATGACACGAGAGAGAGAGAGAGAGAGAGAGAGAGAGAGAGAGAGAGAGAGAGAGAGAGGAGAGAGAGAGAGAGGCTGAAACCTGCAAAAAAAAAAAAAGGTCCTCAGATTTACGTTAAACATGAACATATACACACACACACACACACACACAGTCTCCACATATAAAGTTAAAGAGTAAAGTTCGTCTCGTGCTTTCAGGTTAACAAACATCTACTTTAATAAACTTAAAAGGAATATAATTCACTTTTTTCTGCATCTTCATATTTATCTGATTTTATATTATTACAGATTTTACACATAAAACATTCAGTTAATAATAAAATATGATGATTTATAAAACATTACTGCAGGTGATAATAATCTATTAATATAATATAATAACACTGACATGATGAGTTATACTTTTATACTTTATATATCTATAAATACAATTCACTGCTAATATATTTATACTTTTATTAAAGTACAGAAGCAGAACTGTTTATTTGTATATTGTTCATGTGATACTGAAACACTGATTTTATATAATTTATTTAAATATATATTTTGCTTGTATAAATGTTATTTCTTTATTTTAAAACTACTTCCGTGCATCTTGTTTCCTGTTTAGCTTCATATATCTGACCTGTTGCTGCTCTAATGTTTCATTTCTTTCCTGCAGGGTCCATAAAATGTATTATATTTATCTTATTCTTATTTTTTATTTTATCTTAAAAGCACCAAAAAGCTCAATTAAAGGTCCATTTCCTGCATTCAGGAGAATATTTGAGGTATTATAATGAAGTGTAATATTAAATAAAACAGCTTATTAACAGCTTAATATGAAAACGTGTCTTTAAGTGTGATATAATTGATGGATATTAATATAGATATATATTTTTGAAGATAATGATATAGTGAATTTGGAGCATGGCTGGGATATAAAGGCGTTTAAAAAGGTTACGTCATTGTTAAGAAACGGTCTCTAAAAACAGTTTGGATGACGGTCAGAATGTATTATTATCATTATTCTTATTATTATGACCAAAGAGGAATAAAAGCAGTTAGATATTAAAGTGTTTTAGTGTTTTTAGTAACCGAGCTGCAGCTGTGAGATGAAGAGAGGTGTGAAGACCTGCAGATCTCTCAGAGTCAGTCATCAACTCTACATCTAACTACCTGGAACTGTCTGTGTCCCTCTTTACGTTTTATGACTGCTTTGGTTCCGCTGCTGCAGGAGGCTCAATGCAGGAGGGTGGAAGCTGCAGGAGGAGGCTCTCAGGGTGGAGGCAGGAGGCTTCATGCTGCAGGAGGAGGCTGGTGGAGGAGGCTGGTGGAGGAGGCAGGGTGCTGGGAGCTGGAGCTGGTCTGTGTTGCTCCGACACACAAAAATCTGCTGCTGATTAAAACAACACGCAGAGTTTACAGAGCAAGTGGCCGTGTGAAATTAATTCAGCCGCGCTGATTCTCATTATTACAACCCCCCCCCTCCTTCCCCTCCCCCCCCCCCCCCCCCCCTACACACACATACACACACACACACACACACACACACACATAATAAAACCAGCCCTGCTCTGAGCTCTGGTTTCCTGCAGCAGGTAAACTTCATTTCTCTCTAATTCCTTTAAACACAATTTATTTAAC
>NC_070584.1:33918723-33928723 GCF_027409825.1 Scomber japonicus
AGGAGGGAAGAAGGAAGGAAAGGAGAGAGGAAAGAAAGAGAGAAGGAGGGAATTAATGAAAGGAGGGAAGGAGGAAGGAAGGGAGGGAGGAAGGAAAGAGAGAAGGAGGGAATTAAGGAAAGGAGGGAAGGAGGAAGGAAAGGAGAGAGGAAAGAAAGAGAGAAGGAGGGAATTAAGGAAAGGAGGGAAAGAGGAAGGAAAGGTGGGAGGAAAGAAAGAGAGAAGGAGGGAATGAAGGAAAGGAGGGAAGGAGGAAGGAAAGGAGAGAGGAAAGAAAGAGAGAAGGAGGGAATTAAGGAAAGGAGGGAAAGAGGAAGGAAAGGTGGGAGGAAAGAAAGAGAGAAAGAGGGAATTAAGGAAAGGAGGGAAAGAGGAAGGAAAGGTGGGAGGAAAGAAAGAGAGAAGGAGGGAATTAAGGAAAGGAGGGAAGGAGGAAGTAAAGGAGGGAGGAAAGAAAGAGAGACGGAGGGAATGAAGGAAAGGAGGGAAGGAGGAAGGAAAGGAGGGAGGAAAGAAAGAGATACGGAGGGAATGAAGGAAAGCAGGGAAGGAAAGGAGGAGGAAGGAAGAAGGGAGGAAGGAAAGGAGGGAAGGAAAGGAGGAGGAAGGAAAGGAGAGAGGAAAGAAAGAGAGAAGGAGGGAATTAAGGAAAGGAGGGAAAGAGGAAGGAAAGGAGGGAGGAAAGAAAGAGAGAAGGAGGGAATTAAGGAAAGGAGGGAAAGAGGAAGGAAAGGTGGGAGGAAAGAAAGAGAGAAGGAGGGAATGAAGGAAAGCAGGGAAGGAGGAAGGAAAGAAGGAAGAAGGAAAGGAGGGAGGAAAGAAGGAAAGGAGAGAGGAAAGAAAGAGAGAAGGAGGGAATTAAGGAAAGGAGGGAAAGAGGAAGGAAAGGAGGGAGGAAGGAAAGGAGAGAGGAAAGAAAGAGATACGGAGGGAATGAAGGATGAAGGAAAGGAGGGAGGAAGGGAGGAAAGAAAGAGCAAAGGAGGGAAAGAGGGAACATTATGATTCCTCCTGTTCATACTGACCATTAGATCCTTCATCATGTTAACAGGAAGTGATGGAGGACTAAATCCACAGAGGGAGGAAAGAAAGAACCAGGAGGGAGGAAGAAGATGAGGAAGAAAAGAACAAGAGAATTAATCCAAAAGTGATCTTAAATGAGTCTGTTTCAGATTATGCTTCTTTACTCAATAGTAGATTTTGATCCAAGGCAATAAATCGATCTCTACTGGAAGCAGGTTGAAAATAATTCAAAAAAAGACTCAGCATGAAGGATATCTGTGATCATAAGTGTATCATTTATTAGGTTTTAAAACAGTTATTTGTATTTCTGTATAAAAACAAGGAAAATATAAAGTAAGGAAGGAAGGAAGGGAGGAAGGAAGGAAGGAAGGAAGGAAGGAAGGAAAGGAGGGAAGAAGGAAGGAAGGAAGGAGGGAAGGAAGGGAGGAAGGAAGGAAGGAAGGAAGGAAGGAAAGGAGGAAGGAAGGAAGGAAGGAAGGAAGGAAAGGAGGGAAGAAGGAAGGAAGGAAGGAGGGAAGGGAAGGAGGGACGAAGGAAGGAAAGGAGGAAGGAAGGGAAGCAAGGGAGGAAGAAGGAAGGAAAGGAAGGAGGGAGGAAGGAAGGAAGGTAGGAAGGAAAGGAGGGAAGAAGGAAGGAAGGGAGGGAAGGAAGAAGGAAGGAATGGAAGGAGAGAGGAAAGGGAGGAGGGAGGAAGGGAGGGAGGGAGGAAGGAAGGAATAAAGAAAGGAAGGACAGATGAAGGAAGGAAAAAAGGAAGAAGAAAGGAAAGGAGGGAAGGAAAGGAGAGAGGAAAGAAAGAGAGAAGGAGGGAATTAATGAAAGGAGGGAATGAAGGAAAGGAGGGAAGGAGGAAGGAAAGGAGAGAGGAAAGAAAGAGAGAAGGAGGGAATGAAGGAAAGGAGGGAGGAAAGAAGGAAAGGAGAGAGGAAAGAAAGAGAGAAGGACGGAATTAAGGAAAGGAGGGAAGGAGGAAGGAAGGAGAGAGGAAAGAAAGAGAGAAGGAGAGAATTAATGAAAGGAGGAAGAAGGAAGGAAAGGAGGAAGGAAAGGAGGAGGAAGGAAGAAGGGAAGAAAAGGAGGGAGGAAGGAAAGAAGGAAGAAGGAAGGAAAGGAGGGAAGGAAAGGAGGAGGAAGGAAGAGAGAAGGAGGGAATTAATGAAAGGAGGGAAGGAGGAAGGAAAGGAGGGAGGAAGGAAAGGAGAGGAAAGAAAGAGAGACGGAGGGAATGAAGGAAAGGAGGGAAGGAGGAAGGAAAGGAGAGAGGAAAGAAAGAGAGAAGGAGGGAATTAAGGAAAGGAGGGAAAGAGGAAGGAAAGGTGAGAGGAAAGAAAGAGAGAAGGAGGGAATTAAGGAAACATGGACTTCAATTAGAAAGTTGATCTGAAGCTAATATGAAGCTTCAGCGTCTGAACGTCTGAAGAAAGAGAGAGGAAGAAAGAACCAGGAGGGAGGAAGAAGATGAGGAAGAAAAGAACAAGAGAATTAATCCAAAAGTGATCTTAAATGAGTCTGTTTCAGATTATGCTTCTTTACTCAATAGTAGATTTTGATCCAAGGCAATAAATCGATCTCTACTGGAAGCAGGTTGAAAATAATTCAAAAGAGACTCGGCATGAAGGATATCTGTGATCATAAGTGTATAATTTATTAGGTTTTAAAACAGTTATTTGTATTTCTGTATAAAAACAAGGAAAAGATAAAGTAAGGAAGGAAGGAAGGAAGGAAGGGAGGAAGGAAGGAAGGAAGGAAAGGAGGGAAGAAGGAAGGAAGGAAGGAGGGAAGGGAAGGAGGGACGAAGGAAGGAAAGGAGGAAGGAAGGGAAGCAAGGGAGGAAGAAGGAAGGAAAGGAAGGAGGGAGGAAGGAAGGAAGGTAGGAAGGAAAGGAGGGAAGAAGGAAGGAAGGAAGGGAAGGAAGAAGGAAGGAATGGAAGGAGAGAGGAAAGGGAGGAGGGAGGAAGGGAGGGAGGGAGGAAGGAAGAAAGAAAGAAAGGAAGGACAGATGAAGGAAGGAAAAAAGGAAGGACAGATGAAGGAAGGAAGAAAGGACAGAAGGAGGGAACATTTACCCTAACAGCTGAACTTAGATCTGAGGAAGGAAGAAAGGAAGGAAGGAAGGAAGAAAGGAAGGAAGGAAGGAAGGAAGGACAGAGGAAGGATCCGGGAGGACAACACGAAGCTTAAAGAGTCTGTATCTCCTGGTGCACGTTGTCTGTTTAAGGGTTAAGAAGCTGAGAGGACAACAGGATAACTAAAATATGAGCTATAAAGTCATTTAAATGAAGCTTGTTGACCATAAATTTCCAAAAGTATGTTTAAAAACCTATGTTAAAAAAGTTAGAGAAGAAGAGAAGTGTCATAGTTCACTTACTTTATTCATGTTTCTTTCTTCTTTCTATCATCATTGGAATAAAGAAGAGAAATAAAAAGGAGTTTAAAACCTACAGCTATCACTTTATTCTGCCAAAGCTGAATCCTATCAAGCCTCCGATCGCCCGTATACCTGAGCTCCTCCGTCTTCATTACCATTTCTTCCAGACTTGGCTCCGCGGCCGAGTCGTGCCGACCTCACGCCAAGCCCTCTTAATGTTCTTGGAGAGTGTCCCTCGTCCATCTGAACGGAGGTCTGTGCTGCAGAACTGTGAGAAGTCCCACCTGTAGGGAGGAGACCCAGGACCTAACAATGCCTCCCTGTCTCACCTGCCTCCCAGCTCTGCTTCCCCTGGCAGCCGCTAACCTTGTGCGGGCCCTTTTGTACGAGCCGCCGAGCTCTTTTGGACGAGGACCAGACTTCTCAAACGGGGCCCGTCAGCGGTTTTGACGTCCAGACACTCGGACTCGTCCCGGGAGCAAAAGGCCCAGCTGCGAGACCCACGAGCACAAACCGCGAGCAGAGCTAATCGGGAGAAAGTCGGGAGCGGAGTCGGGCTGTCAGTTTGTGTTGAGATCAGAAGTGTGAGTAGTTAGATGAGACAGACGCCTCGACGCTGGAGACACCGGAGAAGGAGCAGAACAAAAGGACACGAGGGAAGTACAACAACTGGAAAAGGAAGAACTCAAAATAACCGTAAATATGAACTCTCTTTGGTTTCTGCTGTTAACCCTCCAAGGAAGGAAGGAAAGGAGGGAGGAAGGATGGAAAGGAGGGCGGGAGGAACGATGGGAGGGAGGAAGAAGGAAGGAAAGGAGGGAGGAAGAAGGAAGGAAAGGAGGGAGGAAGAAGGAAGGAAAGGAGGGAGGAAGGAAGGATGGAAGGGAGGAAGGAAGGAAAGGAGAGAGGAAGGATGGAAGGGAGGAAGAAAGAAGGAGGGAGGAAGAAGGAAGGAAGGAAAGGAGGGAGAAAGGATGGAAGGGAGGAAGAAGGAAGGAAAGGAGAGAGGAAGGATAGAAGGGAGGAAGAAAGAAGGAGGGAGGAAGAGAGGGAGGAAGAAGGAAGGAAGGAAAGGAGGGAGGAAGGATGGAAGGGAGGAAGAAGGAAGGAAAGGAGGGAGGAAGGAAGGATGGAAAGGAGGAAGAAGGAAGGAAGGAAAGGAGGGAGGAAGGGAGGAAAGGAGGGAGGGAGGAAGGATGGAAGGGAGGAAGAAGGAAGGAAGGAAAGGACGGATGAAGGAAGGATGGAAGGGAGGAAGAAGGAAGGAAAGGAGGGAGGAAGGAAGGATGGAAAGGAGGAAGAAGGAAGGAAGGAAAGGAGGGAGGAAGGGAGGAAAGGAGGGAGGGAGGAAAGAAGGATGGAAGGGAGGAAAAAAGAAGGGGGGAGGAAATAAGGAAGAATGGAAGGGAATAAGAAGGAAGGAAAGGAGGGAGGAAGAAAGGTGGAAGGTAGGAAGAAGGAAGGAAAGGAGGGAGGGAGGAAGAAGGAAGGAAAGGAGGGAGTGAGGAAATCTAACACTACTACTACAGTCTACAGTTAGCCAGTTAGCTGAGTTAGCCACCGAGCTAGCAGCTGAGTTAGCAGCAGAAAGCTCTCAGAGGTAGCGTCCATGTTTCTGGTAGAGGTGGTGACTTTGATTGACAGGTGACACTTTGTAGGGGGCGGGGCTTCAGCGTTCGGGAGCAGAGAAAGAGGCTGATTTTTACACAACTTTGAAGCCTAATTTCATATATTTGGTGATTTTTTTTAATCATTCAAATTTGGCAGGGTGGTTAACAACACACTTTTCTGTGGTATGTCAAACTCAGAACACATATTTATTCTTACTTTACACAGACTTTTTTTGTCACAATAGATTTATAGTTATAGTTTAACATTTAGGAGAATAAGAGAGGTTAGAAATCAACTTTGGGGCAACCTCAGCCTGAACTAACAGGGCAGGAATCATAATTTAGTAGCGTTAAACTCAGTGAAAAATTGCGACAATAGTCCGATTCAGGTCGAGCTGCAGGTTGAGCCAACTGTCAATCAATGCCCTCATGCACAGATGTACTGCGAACAGAGGTCAGCCCTGGACTTATCCACTGGGACTGGCTTAGATGTGACTGGCCAGTAAAAACAGATTTTTAGTTTGATGGTCCACCTGTTCTTCCAGTATGCATGATGGCCGGTTCACCACTTCCCAAACAGCAGACATCATAGCTGCTATAAAGGCTTGTCCACACCAAGAACTATAACAATGTGAGCATCTACACTTCTAAACAATAACTTCCTGTAAACAGCTGCTGGCCTGCATACTCCAAAATATGACCAGACTGTAAATGTCAGGCTGCTGTTTGGTTTATAGGAGGGATTCTCAAGGATCAATCATTTCTGATCACCAGCACACGAGGACGACTCAAAAACAAAAAAAGATTGACTTCTAAAGAAAAGTTGAGTCAGTTGGAGCATTTAAAGGCCATCGGAGGCACTTTAAGGTACTTCAGCCTAAAAAGAAGATAGTTACCATGACGTCACCCATTGGTGTGAAGCCTTGAGTTTGCATTTTGACCGTCGCCATCTTGGATTTTTGGAGCCAGAAGTGACCATATTTGGACGAGAAGAGAAAAACAAGCTTAAAACCATTAAAACAAAATGTGCTTACCAGAAATAACTGAACATCTGATTCCTTAGAGGCTCTTATATAGTTCAGCCAAAACACAGAACAAGATTATTAGGCAACCAAAATGTTACAACTAGTGTTCAGTAACAAGAAAAACACTGAATTCTGGGGTTATGTTTGGTTACGTAACCAACGTTGTCACCATGGCAACGACTTGCCTGTCACTCAAAACAGTCATGCCCTTAATTATGATTTTAAGTGTGAGTTATAAAAAAAAAATGAACCTCCCTGTACAGTTATCATGAATGGAGAAAAGAAGATAGCCTAACCCTAACCCTTACCATGATGTCACCCATTGGTGTACGGTATCCCACTTTGACCGTCGCCATCTTGGATTTTTGGAGCCAGAAGTGACCATATTTGGACGAGAGGCGAAAAACAAGCTTAACAGTCTTAAAACCATTCAAACAAAATGTACTTACCATCCACTGCAATTACAACCATTTAAAATATGTATATTTTGAGTTTGGATTTTTGGAGCCAGAAGTGACCATATTTGGACGAGAGGAGAAAAACAGGCTTAAAACCATTAAAACAAAATGTGCTTACCATATAAAACTGAACATGTGATTCCTTAGAGGCTCTTATATAGTTCAGCCAAAACACAGAACAAGATTATTAGGCAACCAAAATGTTACAACTAGTGTTCAGTAACAAGAAAAACACTGATTTCTGGGGTCATGTTTTGGTTACCTAACCAACGTTGTCACCATGGCAACGACTTGCCTGTCACTCAAAACAGTCATGCCCTTAATTATGCATGATTTTAAGTAATATAAAAAAATTCACCTCCCTGTACAGTTATCATGAATGGAGAAAAGAAGATAGCCTAACCCTAACCCTAACCCTTACCATGTCGTCACCCATTGGTATCCCACTTTGACCGTCGCCATCTTGGATTTTTGGAGCCAGAAGTGACCATATTTGGACGAGAGGAGAAAAACAAGCTTAAAACCATTAAAACAAAATTTACTTACCAGATGAAACTGAACATCTGATTCCTTAGAGGCTCTTATATAGTTCAGCCAAAACACAGAACAAGATTATTAGGCAACCAAAATGTTACAACTAGTGTTCATTAACAAGAAAAACACTGATTCTGGGGTTATGTTTGGTTACGTAACCAACGTTGTCACCATGGCAACGACTTGCCTGTCACTCAAAACAGTCATGCCCTTAATTATGATTTTAAGTGTGAGTTATAAAAAAAAAAAATAACCTCCCTGTACAGTTATCATGAATGGAGAAATTAGCTTTAGATCAAACCCGTTTCTTGTACCAGGCTGTAATTCATCCAGTGTTTGTGTTAAGCTAGACTAAACATGTCCTCAACTTAAATCTTAGTCACGAATTCACAGTGAGCTTATTGTTTTAAGCAATATTGCCTGACTGAGAATACTAAGTCTTTCTCTAGGTTTGTTTTAGTGATTTTAAAATGACTAATTGTAATAAATCAGTTGTGTTTTTGAACATGTTTGTGTGTCGGGGCGTTGTGTGGCGTTCAGGGACCTGAGATATGTGTGATTACTGACACTGACAGCGCGTTGGAGACACTTGTTAATAAAGGCAGGTTATTGGCTGAGCAGGGGTGTGTTTTGACTTCGGGTTGACCCCGGCTGAACTTAACTAAACAGAGTCAGAAAGTTTGGGATGTTTAAACAGGCAATCACATGTGATGACAACTGATTCATCAGGCCACAAGCTCTGCCCAGAAAACCCCATAAAAAGACCTTGATCGAAGTTTCGTAGAAGCTCATTAGGAGGGAAAATATGTGGTTTCGTTCACCAGAGCTCCAATAAAGATACAGCTGTCTCCAGCATGGCCTCCAACAATTTGGCCGCCGAATCAGATTCTTAATCAAATTATTTTTAGCTATGGCACATTTAATCTGCTGTTGTTTTATTCATTAGCCGTTCCACAAATTTATTGTGGCTCTGGCGGCTTCGCTGTCTCTCATCTCAGCCATTTCCCAGAGTGTAATGCACACACATCTGGTCCCAATCAGGCCGAGGCGGAGGGAGAGAATGCCTATTAGCAGTCTCTGGCATAGGTGCACCGTGAACAGCGGTGCCCCATCTCCCCTGGAGTTTCTGGTAGTTTTTGTGTTGTATACAACCTCTCGCTCGGCTCGCTCGCCACTCCCTTATTATACCTGATTTCTTTACAGTCTCACAGAACGAGGGGTACGAAACGAACGGGAGTCATGGATTTGGGGCTTTTCTTTTTCTGGCAGCGCTGAACGTGAGCCGCCCCCGCTGAGAGCAGAGTCGAGAGATTTATGGCAGAGAAATGCCGAGCCTCAGCTGAAGCTGCAATCACATTAAATCCAAGTATGTGTCGTGTTTGTGGATGTGCAAAGCAATAATGAGTCATTGTTCCAAACAAAAGAAGCTGTGATTATTACGCTAATTTATGACCTTCCCTTGTTAGGCCTTTTTATGTTCTTCATAAACAATTACATAAAACTGATTTGATTACTTTCAAAATCAAATTTTATTAGGATCACTGGATTGGGGATATAAAACCATACAAATGTGGGTTGAAACAAGAGGTCATACACTTTGAGAGGACTCCAAAATAGATGCAGTCCTGTAAACAAGCTTTTATTAAAAGTAGCAGCCAGTTGGTAAAAGATCTCCGATGCTGTTTCGTCTTTAAAACATCTGTCGTGATTTGAAAGTGTTTTAACTTGTTTTGCTTTCTTGTGGGTGGAATAAGTTTTGAACAAATGATTAGGAGACATCGTGAACCGAATCCAAAGTATGAAAGTTTTGATGCTGATGAACTCTCAAACCCTCAGCACCACCGTGACCAAAACCACAACCACCATCACACACATAATTCATTCCTCTAACTCCGAACATTCACCTAAACCCAATTTAACCTTCACTCTTTAAGAGGAATGGCCCAAACTTTCCAAACGTCCTTAATGTCCAAACTCTTTCCATATAACTATTCTCACTTTCAACAATATTCTAACTAGACCTTTAAATGTCTTCACTTCGCAAACAGCTCCTCGCTTTACCAAAAATGCTGACATTCAAACTTAAAATAATGTCTTTAACCCTCAACGTGCTGCTAAGAGAAGGACTGGACAACACGCTCTCACATAAATCTTCAGTTTCCAAAAACAGTCCAACGTCTCCACTTTCCCAAAGTATCCTCACTCTTTCCTCACTTTCTAAAAAGTGTCGTTTTCACCACTTTCTTAATATATACTCACCATATTCCAACTTTCAGAAATGTCCCCACTTTTCTCAAAGCGTATCAGTTTCCTAAGATGTCTTCACTTTCCAAAAATAATCCTCACTTTTTCCTCGTTATTCATCACTTTTTAAAACGTTCGAAAACGTCCTCACTTTGCAAACGGGTCCTCACTTTTCTCCAAATTGTCCTCACTTTGTAATAATGTTGTACTTTGTGCTCAGTTTCCTAAAGGTATCTTACTTTCAGACATGTTCTCTCTTTCCCAACATTTAACCTTAGTCACTGTGCAGAAATGTACCGACTAGGCAATTTCAAACTATTTCTTCCCTTTCTGTCATGTTCTTACTATTCGAAAAAATGTCCCAACTTTACCATAATGTCTTCCAAAATAAATGTCCTCACTTTTCCTGAAGTGTCCCTATTTAACCTCATTTTCCAAAGGGTCCTCGCTTTGTCCTCACTCTCCAAACGGGTCCTCACTTGTCTCCAAATTGTCTTCACTCTGTAATAATGTTGTACTTCATGCTCAGTTTCCAAAAGGTATCTTACTTTCAGACATGTTCTCTCTTTCCCAACATTTAACCTTAGTCACTGTGCAGAAATGTACCGACTAGGCAATTTCAAACTATTTCTGTCATGTTCCTACTATTCCAGAAATGTCCCAACTTTACCATAATGTCTTCCAAAATAAATGTCCTCACTTTTCCAACGTGTCCCTATTTAACCTCATTTTCCAAAG
>NC_070584.1:33933723-33983723 GCF_027409825.1 Scomber japonicus
ATTATTTCATTAAATGTTTTATTCATCTTATAATCTGTCCCATCAGTTATGATACGTGTCTTTTTAAGCATCACAGAAGATAAGACACAAGGAAGGAAGGGAGGAAGAAGGAAGGAAGGGAAGAAAGGAGGAAGGAAAGAAGGAAGGAAGGGAAGGGAGGGGAGGAGGAGGAAAGGAAGGGAGGAAGGAAGAAGGGAGGAAAGGAAGGGAGAAAGGAAGGGAGGGAAGAAGAAGGAAAGGGAGGGAGGGAGGAAGGAGAGGAGGAAGGATGGAAGGAAGGAAGGAGAGGAGGAAGGAAGGGAGGGAAGGAAAGAAAAAAGGAATGAAGGGAAGGAGGGAGGAAAGGAGGAAGGAAGGAAGGAGAGGAGGAAGGAAGGGAGGGAAGGAAAGAAAAAAGGAATGAAGGGAAGGAGGGAGGAAAGGAGGAAGGAAGGGAGGAAAGAAGGAATGGAAGGAAAGAAGGAAGGAATGAAGGGAAGGAGGGAGGAAGGAAGGGAGGATGGAAGGAAGGAAAGGAGGAAGGAAGGGAGGAAGAAGGAAAGAAAATTATTCTTCTCTCAGATGTTTAATTTATCTAAATATGTTTTATTTCATTAAATGTTTTATTCATCTTATAATCTGTCCCATCAGTTATGATACGTGTCTTTTTCAGCATCACAGAAGATAAGGCACAAGGAAGGAAGGGGGGAAGAAGGGAAGGGAGGAAAGGAAGGGAGGAAGGAAGGGAGGGAGGAAGAAGGAAGGGAAGGAGGAAAGGAAGGGAGGAAGGAAGAAGGGAGGAAAGGAAAGGAGGAAAGGAGGAGGAAAGGAGGAAAGGAGGAGGAAAGGAAGGGAGGGAGGAAGAAGGAAGGGAAGGAAGGGAGGAAGGAAGGAAAGGAGGAAGGAAGGAAAACAGGAAGCGAACATACCCTCGCTATAACTGACTTGAAACCACCGAGGTACATTACATTGTAACGCCAGCGGGAGTAGCAGCAATGTCTCTGCACGTGCTGCCTAATCCTAAACACCGATTGGCTTGTGTGTGGTGTCGTCAGAAGCAGAAGAGGCTCACGGTCGTAAACATCTAGTCACGTGTACTCTGAGATGGACGCGCAGATCAGGAAATGACGTAAACGGACCGTATATGGTTTGTTATTTGTGTTATTACGTTACGTGTTGGACTAAATACATGTTGACATATTGAGGAAAGTATTTCGGTTTTATGGAAACGGATTTCATATTTCACAAGAATGGATACTTGGCGAGCTGTACAGAAAGTCCTGTGTCATAAGATGATCGTTGTGGATAAAGGGAAGACTTTGAAGGTATGTAGCATTATAGCTTTTCTTACTTAGCTCAGGGGCTAGCCGAGCTAATCGCTAATACTATTACGGCTGTGAGCAACCATATAAGTCGTGAGTGGTCTTGAATGAATCAGAACAATCTAAGCTTTCCAACAATGTACGGCATGAATATATATGTTTAGGAGTTGCTGTTTAAAACATTCAGAAAAACTTGTGGCTACCTCCCAACTTCCGGTCCGTCCCGTGAACGGAACAGCGTGCGTTAAGAGGTTAATGATCAAATATCAAAATCCGAATAGCGTCAGAAAGTCAACCCACTCTCCACATTTCCATTGCTACCGTTTTGATACTTCATGGTACACAAACAAATAGCATCTCATATGAAAGCTAAGACCCTGGCGAGTTCAACAGTACCACTATTATTGCGCTAAAAACTCAGTGAACCAGCAGCCAAAGAATACAAAGGTAAACAACCACTTATTTACAGCGACTAACAGATATTCTGTCTTACCTTCGAAGTTTTGTGATGAAAAGTTGTACTTGAGAGAAAAAAACGCTGGTTTTAGTAAGTCCAACACGGCTCTGCTTGTTTACAACTCCATTTCACCCAGTGCCAGCCTACAGTAGCTGCACCCAGTGTTGCCAACTCCTCAGTAAGGAAAGTAGCTATTGGCTGTCCTAAAAGTCGCAAGAAGTCGCTAAATGACGTCATCATCTAATTTGCATAATTATAATGTGCATGTTATTGTAATGGACGATGTAGGAGAGAGGAATAACGTCTTGGGAGCGACAAAAAGTGAGTTAAAAAACCCTAAATATGTTAAAAACTACAAATCAGCTTTCTTATTTTGATTCTTGGTTTGTTTGTTTTTTAAAATGTAAATACATTTTGATATTTATTGTTAAATGTTAGAATATCAAATTGAATCAAAAGACTGTTATGCAGGGTGGATGTGGAGTGGTGTGGGTCTCCTCTCTGCTCTGACTGCAGCTGTGTGAGGCTACTGTGAACCTGACCGCCTGTGAGTGCTTTGGGATGGGGGAGGGGCTCAGGGCAGCACCCACTACTCGTTGAGGACAGTAACGATACGTGCTTTCACTTCAGAGTCTCCAATAACACCAGAAAAAGTCGCTAGATTTGTCGCTAGTCGCTTTTGAGGAAAAAAGTCGCTATGAGGGTTTGGAAAGTCGCCAGATTTAGCGAGAAAGTCGCCAAGTTGGCAACACTGGGAACAACAGACAACCCTGGCAACCCGCACTTCCGGCCGCTAAATGGCTGGTACAGTGTACACAGAACGTGTCAGAACGTCATTGTCGAACCCGTCAAAAAATTTTAAAAATATTAATTCAGACTAATTTTTTTTTTTTATGGAAAAGCAATACTTTCATTCTGTACCCCTCAAAACGCCCCGTGGCTGTATTATTTTTAAAAAAATATAGCTTTTAATAAATATTCTACATATTCAACCTTTAAGCTAAACACTGTGTAAAGTGAATTCAGACATTTTCTTCTAAACACATTAAATAGGTCATAAATGTATTTCTAAAAAAGATGTAAAAAGCATTTCAACCATTTAGATTTGAATTGTGATTGGCATAAACCCACCCTGCTGCTGTAGAGGTATAAATACATTCAGTGCACACTACTACTACTAGCCTACTACTACAGTCTACAGTTAGCCAGTTAGCTGAGTTAGCCGCCGAGCTAGCCGCCGAGCTAGCAGCTGAGTTAGCCGCCGAGCTAGCAGCTGAGTTAGCCGCCGAGTTAGCAGCTGAGTTAGCCGCCGAGCTAGCAGCTGAGCTAGTCGCCGAGGTAGCAGGTGAGTTAGCCGCTGAGCTAGCAGCTGAGTTAGCCGCCGAGTTAGCAGCTGAGCTAGCCGCCGAGGTAGCAGCTGAGCTAGTCGCCGAGGTAGCAGCTGAGCTAGCCGCCGAGCTAGCAGCTGAGTTAGCCGCTGAGGTAGCAGCTGAGATAGCAGTAGAAAGCTCTCAGATGGACACTTGGTAGGGGTTAATCATTAATCATTCAAATTTGGCAGGGTGGTTAATAACACACTTTTCTGTGGTATGTCAAACTCAGAACACATATTTATTCTTACTTTACATGGACTTAAAAAGAAAGTTGCTTCTACCTCACAGGGGAACTGTTTGGACAACTCTTTAGATTCATGAGTCCTCCTTGATTTAGTTCAGCTTCCTTTAGAGAAAGTTAACACTGCTGCTGATCCCTCAGTGTGAACAGCTTTAAACATCCCTCGGCCAGTCGAGCCCAATACACAGCCGAGTAATTTGATTTCTGCCGTTTGTTTATCTAATTTGAGTTACAGCCTCGTAAATGTATCTGCTGTCGCCACCACAGCCGGTTTTCTTAACGCCCATCTAAGTTTATTCATGAAATGAGGCGTTTGAAAGTGCGGCCAAGCTCTTTCATCAGCAGGTTTTTTTGTTGGTGTTGATCGTTTCTCACAGAGCGTCTCCTCTCCCATCTGTCTCTGTCTCTGTCTCTTCTCTCTCTCTCTTTTTTTTGGGGGGGGGTGACACGGATTACCACGTTACCACATCAGAGAGCCGCGTCGCCATCGCATACATCCCCACATTTACCGTAAACACGAGCGGTTGCCATGGCGAGGCTGGTGAAGGGCGGCCCTCGTTCATGCCCAATTTCTTTCCTATCAACATCATTATCAAGCACCTCAACACTTCACCGCCAGAGACACACACTTCCTTCCTTTCCTTCTTCCCTTTCTTCTTTCCTCCCCTTCCCTTCCTCCCTTCCTCCCTTCCTTCTTTCCTTTCCTCCTCCTTTCATTCCTCCCTTCCTTCTTTCCTCTGTCCTTTCCTTCCTTCCTCCCTTCCTCTTTTCCTTTCTCCCTCCCGCCTTCCTTCTTTCTTTCCTTTCCTCCCTTCCTTCCTCCCTCCTTTTCTTCCTTCTTCCTCTCTTCCTTCCTTCATTCCTCCTTTCCTTCCTTCTTCCTCCCTTCCTTCCTTCATTCCCTCATTCCTTCTTCCTTTCTCTCGACCTCCATCCCTCCTTCTTCCCTCCCTCCCTCCCTCCTCCCTTCCTTCCCTCCATCCTCCCTCCCTCCCTCCCTCCTTTCATTCCTTCTTCCTTCCTCCCTTCCTTCCTCACCCCCCCTTTCCATCCTTCTTCCTCCCTTCTTTCATCCCTCCTTTCCTTCCTTCCCTCATTCCTCCCTCCCTTCCTTCTTCTTTTCCTTCCCTCATTCCTTCTTCTTCCCTTCCTTTATCCTTCACTCCTTCCTCCCTCCTTTCCTTCCTTCTTCCTCCCTTCCTTTCTCCCTTCCATTCTTCCTCCCTTCCTTCCTTGACTGAAAGACATTTATTGAATTAAATGGACCCGAACGTTCCTAACCTACCTTCCAACCTTCCTTCCTTCCTTCTTTCCTCCTTTCCTTCCTTCTTCCTCCCTTCCTTCATTCCTTCCCTCATTCCTTCTTCCTTTCTCTCGACCTCCTTCCTTCTTTCGTCCCTTCCTTCCTTCCTCCCTTCCTTCCCTCCTTCCTCCCTCGCTCCCTCCCTCCTTTCATCATTCCCTACCATCCCACCTTCCTTCCTTCTTTCCTCCTTTCCTTCCTTCTTTCCTTCCTCCCTTCCTTCTTTCTTTCTTTCTTCCTCCCTTCCTCTTTTCCTTTCTCCCTCCCTCCCTCCCTCCTTCCTTCCCCTCCCTTCCTTCCTTCCCTCCTCCTTCCTCTTTTCCTCCCTCCCTCCTTCCTTCTTTCCTTTCCCTCCCTTCCTTCCTTCCCTCCTCCTTCCTCTTTTCCTTTCTCCCTCCCCCCTTCTTTCCTCCCTCCTACCTTCCTCCCTTACTTCCTTCCCACCTTCCTTCCTCCCTTTCTTCTTCCTCCCTTCCTTTCTCCCTCCTCCCTCCCTTCTTCTTTCCTCCCTCCTACCTTCCTTCCTTCTTTCCTTTCCTTTCCTTCTTCCTCCCTCCCTTCCCTCCCTTCCCTCCTTTCCCCCCTTCTTCCTCCCTTCCTTTCTCCCTCCCTCCCTCCCTTCCTTCCCTGACTCAAAGACATTTATTGAGTTAAATGGAGCTGAACGTTTCTAACCGTGGAGCTGATCCTGGTATTATCTTGTCTCGTTTGGTGCCTGCAGAGAAAATCCCTGTTTTTGCTAACGTGACCTGAGCTGACTTCATCCTCCGTTGCATGCTTTTACTCATTTAGCATTTGTCCACATTAATAGAGATACATTAAAAGATGTCTTTTATCTATTTTTTGTCTTCTTCTTCTTCTTTTTCCAGCAGCATCTGGTCCAAACATGGCCTGCTCCTCTTCACGGTCTCACAGCAGGATGAAGCTTTGTTCTGTCCCCTCTAACTCTTCTCTGTCATCTTATATTTAGATTTTTTTCTGAACATATTCTGTTAACACAATATGTAATCAATAATGTTAGATGTGTCTGTAGTTTGGTAACAGTTTTCATCATTCACACTGTAACAAAACCACTTTTAATTTGACCCATTTTGAGGAGAGTTTCTCATAGAAGAAGCTTTCATACCTAAATTACAAGACAAGAGATTTCACTTATCATGTGTTTTTATGATTTTTATATTATTAAATATTTAAAACTTTAGGGCGAACTTATGAAAACATCAAAAAAAAACATCACTGACAGGTTTCCTGAAGAGCGACCGCTGCCATCTTTGGTTCCCTCTAATCCAAAAACACCCTTAATTATGCGTAACTTTAAGCCTTAATAAAACTTTAAACCTCATATAAAACAAACCAGGCTGTAAACATGTTTATTTCTGCTGTGAAGTTAACATGGGGGACTATGGGGACTGACTCGCTTTTGGAGCCTCCAGTGGTCATTTAAAGAACTGCAGTTTTTGTCACTTCCCACGTTTGGGAACCACCAGTCAAACTCACCATGACGTCAACTATCACTATCTTTGGTCCTCACTAATCCAAAAACACTCCTTTAATTATGCTGCTGTGAAGTTAACATGGGGGACTATGGGGACTGACTCGCTTTTGGAAACAGGCTCAAGTGGCCATTTGAGGAACTGCAGTTTTTGGCACTTCCCACATTAGCTTCATTTTTAAGCTTTTTTTCATTTAACATGCATTTTTATGATTTTTATACTATTAAATGTTTAAAACTTGAGGTGAACTTATGAAAACAAGTCAAAAGGCAATGATAAAGGTAAAGAAAACATCACTGTCAGGTTTCCTGAAGAGCGACCGCTGCCATCTTTGGTTCCCTCTAATCCAAAAACACCCTTAATTATGCGTAACTTTAAGCCTTAATAAAACTTTAAACCTTAATCAAACCTCATATAAAACAAACCAGGCTGTAAACATGTTCATTTCTGCTGTGAAGTTGGGTGTTTTAACATGGGGGACTATGGCGACTGACTTGCTTTTGTAGCCTCGAGTGGCCATTTGAGGAACTGCAGTTTTTGTCACTTCCCATATTTGCTTCATTTTTAAGCTTTTTTTTTCATTTAACATGTGTTTTTATGGTTTTTAGACTATTAAATGTTTAAAAACTTGAGGTGATGTTATAAAAAATGTTCACTGCAAGTCAAAATCACTAATTTTGGATAAACCCACCATGATAAATGTCACTCACAGGCTTCCTGAAGAACAACTATCACTATCTTTGGTCCTCACTAATCCAAAAACACTCCCTTAATTATGCATAACTTTAAACCTTAATAAAACTTTATATAACAAACCAGGCTGTTAACATGTTTATTGTCTGCTGTGAAGGTAACATGGGGGACTATGGGGACTGACTTGCTTTTGGAGCCTCCAGTGGTCATTTGAGGAACTGCAGTTTTTGGCACTTCTTCATTTGCTTCATTATTAAGCTTTTTTTTCATTTAACATGCAGTTTTCATAATACACTTGAGGTGAACTTGTGAAAAATGTTCACTGGAAGTCAAATTCACTAATTTTGGATAAACCCACCTTGACATCACTCACAGGTTTCCTGAAGAGCAACTATCACTATCTTTGGTCCCCGCTAATCCAAAAACACTCCCTTAATTATGCATAACTTTAAGCCCTTTAAATTTAAACAGGTGTGTTTTATATATAAACAAAAGGCTGTAAACATGTTAACATGGGGGACTATGGGGACTGACTTGCTTTTGGAGCCTCCAGTGGCCATTTGAGGAACTGCAGTTTTTGTCTCTTCCCACATTTGCTTCATTTTTAAGATTTTTTTTTCATTTAACATGCATTTTTATGATTTTTAGACTATTAAATGTTTAAAAACTTGAGGTGATGTTATTAAAAATGTTCACTGCAAGTCAAAATCACCATGATGTAACTCACAGGTGTCCTGAAGAACAACTATCACTATCTTTGGTTCCTGCTAATCCAAAAACACACCCTTAATTATGCATAACTTTAAACCTTAATAAAACTTTATATAAAAAACAGGCTGTTAACATGTTTATTTCTGCTGTGAAGTTAACATGGGGGACTATGGGGACTGACTCGCTTTTGGAAACAGCCTCAAGTGGCCATTTAAGGAACTGCAGTTTTTGTCACTTCCCATATTTGCTTCATTTTAAGCTTTTTTTTCATTTAACATGCATTTTTATGATTTTTATACTATTAAATGTTTAAAAACTTGAGGTGATGCCAGTCAAAATCACCATGACGTCAACTATCACTATCTTTGGTCCTCACTAATCCAAAAACACTCCTTTAATTATCTGCTGTGAAGGTAACATGGGGGACTATGGGGACTGATTCACTTTTGGAGCCTCGAGTGGCCATTTGAGGAACTGCAGTTTTTGTCACTTCCCACGTTTGCTTCCTTTTTAAGCTTTTTTTGCAGCTCGGTTAAAAGTCAGAGCTTCAAATGACGTCAGAATATTCGTGCATGCCCATAAATGGTCATCGTTATGTCGTCTCTGTGGCGAAGGTCTTTCTTTGTGATGTCTACTCGCATATTTCCGTGGCTCCGATGAGTATGGATATAGTTGAGAAGTTTCCACTTTGAGTAAAAAGACAAAATGAAATCCTGCCGCTAACATTTGTTTACATAGCTTCAAACAGTCAGCTGAGACATTACTTCTGGATGCCGGCCAATCAGAGCAGAGCGGGCTCCAGGGGCATTAGCCTGACTGTTAACATCGGGGGTGGGGGTAGGGGTGAACCCAGATTCTTCTCCTTAACCCTCCTGTTGTCCTCGAGTCAAGGAAGGAAGTTAGGAAGGGAGGAAGAGGGAAGGAAGGAGGAAGGAAGGGAGGAAGGAGGGAGGGAGGAATAAGGGAAGGAGAGAGGGACATAAGGAAGGAAGGAGGGAAGGAAAGAAGGACAGAAGGAAGGGAGGAAGGAAAGGAAGGAAGGAGGGAAGGAAGGAAGGACGGAGGGAAGGAAAGAAAGACAGAAGGAAGGGAGGAAGGAAAAGGGGGGGGGGGGGTGAACCCAGATTCTTCTCCTTAACCCTCCTGTTGTCCTCGAGTCAAGGAAGGAAGTTAGGACGGGAGGAAGAAGGAAGGAAAGGATGAAGGTAGGGAGGAAGAAGAAAGGAAAGGAGGGAGGAAGAAGGAAGGAAAGGAGGGAGGGAGGAAGGAGAGAAGGACATAAGGAAGGAAGGAGGGAAGGAAGAAGGACAGAAGGAAGGGAGGAAGGAAAGGAAGGAAGGAGGGAAGGAAGGAAGGACATAAGGAAAGACATAAGGAAGGATGGAGGGAAGGAAAGAAGGACAGAAGGAAGGGAGGAAGGAAAGGAAGGAGGGAGGGAGGAAGGAGGGAAGGAGAGAAGGACATAAGGAAGGAAGGGAGGAAGAAGGAAGGAAGGGAGGAAGAAGAAAGGAAAGGAGGGAGGGAGGAATGAGGGAAGGAGAGAAGGACATAAGGAAGGAAGGAGGGAGGGAGGAATGAGGGAAGGAGAACAGGGCATAAGGAAGGAAGGAGGGAAGGAAAGAAGGACAGAAGGAAGGGACGAAGGAAAGGAAGGTGATGAGAGAAGGAGCTTTAACATGACAGGAGGTAAATCAGCTTGTTTCTGACAGAGGCTGAACTCAACGGCTGCAGAACGGACCAATAACTCACGTATTGTTCATATTTTGCTGTCACCAGTAGTTTTATTGTTTTATTTATTTATTTATTTTAGATTATAAACAACTGATCCTACTTAGTTACGGGCATGTTCAGACAATACTGATGCATGTTGGAGCAGCTGGAGAGCCAATGCAAAAAAAAAACCTCAACATCTTTTCATGTAACTCTGAGAAACATCTCTTCATTCTGCTTCATGTGAAGTCATCTGGTCAGAAACCGCTCTGGACAATCTTTCCTTCCCTTCTTCCTTCCTTCCTTTCTTCTGTACTTTCCTCCCTCCCACCTACCTACCTTCCTTCCCACCCTCCCTCCTTTCTTCTTTCCCACCCTCCCGCCTACCTTCCTTCCTTCCTCCTTTCCTTCCTTCTTTCTCCCTTCCTTCCTCCTCCCTCCTTTCCTTGTTCTTCTTCTTTCCTTCCTTTCTTCCTTCCCTCCTTCCTCCTTTCCTTCCTTCCTTTCTTCCTTCCCTCCTTCCTCCTTTCCTCCCTTCCTCCCTCCTTCCTTCCTTCTTTCCTCCCTCCTACCTTCCTTCCTTCCTTCTTTTCTCCCTTCTACCTACCTTCCTTCCCACCCTCCCTCCTACCTTCCTTCTTTCCCTCCTTCCTCCCCTTCCTCCTTTCCTTCCTTCTTCCTCCCTTCCTCCTTCCTTTCCTTCCTTCTTCTTCTTCTTAACTTCCTTCCTTGACTCGAGGACGGAGCTGTGTGGTGTTTTAGACATCTGATAACTTTTCAAACTTGTGTCTCTATAACTCAAACACACTTTGTAGATTGTGTTTCATCATTTCACCAAAAACTTGAATCAACACATTCACTTCCACTTCGTGCTTTTCTTTCCTCCCTCCCACCTACCTTCCTTCCTTCTTTTCTCCCTCCTTCCTCTCCTCCGTCCCTCCCAGCTTCCTTCCTTCCCACCCTCCCTCCTTCCTTCTTTCCTCCCTCCCTCCTACCTTCCTTCCTTCCCTCCTTTCCTTCCTTCCTTCCTCCTTTCCTTCCTTGTTCTTCTTCCTTTCTTCCTTCCCTCCTTCCTCCTTTCCTCCCTTCCTCCCTCCTTCCTTCCTTCTTTTCTCCCTCCTCCCTCCTTTCCTTCCTTCTTCCTCCCCCCTCCCTCCTACCTTCCATTCTTCCCCCTCCCTCCCTCCCTCCTACCTTCCTTCCTTCCCACCCTCTCTCCTTCCTTCTTTCCTCCCTCCCTCCTACCTTCCTTCCTTCCTTCCTCCCCTCCCTCCTTTCCTTCCTTGTTCTTCTTCCTTTCTTCCTTCCCTCCTTCCTCCTTTCCTTCCTTCCTTTCTTCCTTCCCTCCTTCCTCCTTTCCTCCCTTCCTCCCTCCTTCCTTCCTTCTTTTATCCCTCCTACCTACCTACCTTCCTTCCTTCCTTCCCACCTACCTTCCTTCCTTCCTTCCCACCCTCCCTCCTTCCTTCTTTCTTCCCTCCCTCCCTCCCTCCAATTCGTGCTTTTCTAACGCGGCGCTGATATCAATCTGAACGCCTGCTAAGTGTCAGACTCTTTTATTTGTTTTTGCCGTTTAACACAAACACTTTAATCCATTTCATCTTTTCTTTCTCTGTTAACAGCTCCACTCATTCTTTATCTGCTTTAGTCTGAACTCGGCCTCGTTCCCATCCTGTCACACCTTTTTCTTTTTTCTCGTCTACATCCTTGAACATTTCTCTCTCTCTCTCTTTCAGCCTCTCTCTCTGTCTCTCTCTCTCTCTCTTTCTTCCTTCCTCCCTTCCTTCTGTCCTTCTTTCCTCCCTCCCTCCCACCTACCTTCATTCCTTCCTTCTTTTCTCCCTCCTACCTACCTTCCTTCCTTCCTTCCTTCCCACCCTCCCTCCTTCCTTCTTTCCTCCCTCCCTCCTCTCTCTCTCTCTTTCAACCTCTCTCTCTCTCTCCTCTCTCTCCCTCTCTCTCTCTCTCTCTCTCTCTCCCTCTCTCTCTCTCTCTCTCTCTCTCTCTCTCTCTCTCTCTCTCTCTCTCTCTCTCTCTCTCCTCTCTCTGTATCTGTCTCTCTCTGTCCCTCTCTCCCTCTCCCTTTCTCTCTCTCTCCCTCTCTCCCTCTCTCCCTCTCTCTCTCTCTCTCTCTCTCTCTCTCTCTCTCTCTCTCTCTCTCTCTCTCTCTCTCTCTGTATCTGTCTCTCTCTGTCCCTCTCTCCCTCTCCCTTTCTCTCTCTCTCTCTCTCTCCCTCTCTCCCTCTCTCTCTCTCTCTCCCTCTCTCAGCCTCCCTCTCTCTCTCTCTCTCTCTCCCTCTCTCTCTCTCATCACACAGGTCTCCCGGAGCTCCATTAATAAGCATGTGTTTGTAATTACATCTCTGCAGCCACCAGTGACACAGAGGTGCCCTGGCACAGAAACACACTGGCAGTCAGAGCCTCTGCCCCCTCCCAACCCTCAGCAACCCACCACGCAACCCTTGTGCCCAAAATAGTTTAATGAGGAGCTTTTTAATGCCTTTATTATGGCAGAAGCTGGCAGCGTGTACCGAGGCCTAATGCCACGCCGCCCCCGACTCAGCTCGCTAACTAACCGCCAGAGGTAATGCTGTGAGAGCGCCTTGCCCTCCAGGACGGGGGGGGGGGGGGGGGGGGGGGACATTTAAAGCCTGTGTTGCTATTTTGTTTTTTTAATATGCTAACCCTTAACCACACACTCCTGCACGCACCTACCTCTGCATACACGCCGCTTGCACGCAAAAAACGCATTCATGCACAAACACTCATACACACAGCTGTGCAATCAGGCATCCTCGGAGGCAGTGATTTACTACCCGGGACTATTTTATTAATTTAATTACACATTTACAATCATTCTTCTCAGAGGAAAACAGGGAGGAAAGTGCTGCCTGTGTCTTTTTTTGCGGAGGCAGCCAATCTTGTTTTATTTTATGGCCGAGAGAGAAAGATGAATAGAAGTTGTTTTATTTTATGAGTGGCCTCAAGGTTTCCTTAATGTGTTAGAAACACAAAGGGTGTGTCCTGTAAAGCAGAGAGGACTTTAATGCTCTTTTTGTTTGTTTGGTTTCTTCTCTTTAAATTTCCACCAGCTCAACGAGGGAAACAATCACTCACCGTAAAACAAATAGGGAAGCTTTTTTTTTTTTTTTTTTTTTCTCTCCAGTTCATTTTCTCAACCTAAGCTGTCCGTCAAACTGGAAACAGTCAGGAGACAATGTCGGGCCTTCATACTGAACCTGAAAGGAGGGAGGAAGGGAGGAAAGGAAAGAAGGAAGGAAAGGAGGGAGGAAAGAAGAAGGAAGGAAAGGAGGGAGGAAGGAAGGAACGAGGGAGGAAGGTAGGAAGGGAGGAAAGGAGGAAAGGAAAGAAGGAAGGAAAGGAGGGAGGAAAGAAGAAGAAGGAAGGAAAGGAGGGAGGAAGGAAGGAACGAGGGAGGAAGGTAGGAAGGAAGGAAGGGAGGAAAGGAGGAAAGGAAAGAAGGAAGGAAAGTAGGAAAGAAGGACAGAGGAAAGAAAGAGAGAAGGAGGGAGGGAGGAAAGAAGGAAGGGAGGAAGGAATAAGGAAGGAAAGGAGGGAGGAAGGAAGGAACGAGGGAGGAAGGTAGGAAGGAAGGAAGGGAGGAAAGGAGGAAAGGAAAGGAAAGAAGGGAAAAAAGGAAGGGAGGAAAGGAAAGGAAAGAAGGAAGGAAAGGAGGGAGGAAGGAAGGAAAGGAGGGAGGGAGGAAGGAAAGAAAAGGAAAGAAGGAAGGAAAGTAGGAAAGAAGGACAGAGGAAAGAAAGAGAGAAGGAGGGAGGGAGGAAAGAAGGAAGGGAGGAAGGAATAAGGAAGGAAAGGAGGGAGGAAGGAGGGAAGAAAGGGGGATGGAGGAAGTACAGATGGAAGGAAGGAAGGGAGGAAAGAAGAATATAGGGAAGCTTTTTTTTTTTTTTTCTTCTCTCCAGTTCATTTTCTCAACCTAAGCTGTCCGTCAAACTGGAAACAGTCAGGAGACAATGTCGGGCCTTCATACTGAACCTGAAAGGAGGGAGGAAGGGAGGAAAGGAAAGAAGGAAGGAAAGAAGAAGGAAGGAAAGGAGGGAGGAAGGAAGGAACGAGGGAGGAAGGTAGGAAGGAAGGAAGGGAGGAAAGGAGGAAAGGAAAGAAGGAAGGAAAGGAGGGAGGAAAGAAGAAGAAGGAAGGAAAGGAGGGAGGAAGGAAGGAACGAGGGAGGAAGGTAGGAAGGAAGGAAGGGAGGAAAGGAGGAAAGGAAAGAAGGAAGGAACGAGGGAGGAAGGTAGGAAGGAAGGGAGGAAAGGAAAGGAAAGAAGGAAGGGAGGAAAGGAGGGAGGAAGGTAGGAAGGAAGGAAGGAAGGAAGGGAGGAAAGGAAAGGAAAGAAGGAAGGAAAGGAGGGAGGAAGGAAGGGAGGAAAGGAGGGAGGAAGGAAGGAAGGGAGGGAGGAAGGAAGGAAGAAGGAAGGAAAGGAGGGAGGGAGGAAAGGAGGAAAGGAAAGAAGGAAGGAAAGGAGGGAGGAAGGAAGGGAGGAAAGGAGGGAGGAAGGAAGGAAGGGAGGGAGGAAAGGAAAGAAGGAAGGAAAGGAGGGAGGAAGGAAGAAGAAAGGAAAAGAGGGTGGAAGGAAGGGAGGAAAGGAAAGGAAAGAAGGAATAAGGAAGGAAAGGAGGGAGGGATCTGTCACAACATTGTCTCTGCAGCAGGAAGTGAGCCGCATGACAAACAGCAACCAGCGCCACTTACAGGCAATTTGTAACATTAAGTCTTTTTTTTTTTTTTCCTGAGAGGCTGATGGAGTGATTTATTACAGTACGTTTAACCCTCCTGTTGTCCTCGAGTCAAGGAAGGAAGGAATGGAATGGAGGGAGGGAGGAAGGGAGCAAAGGAGGAAAGGAAAGAAGGAAGGAAAGGAAAGAAGGAAGGAAAGGAGGGAGGAAAGGAGGAAGGAAGAAGAAAGGAAAAGAGGGTGGAAGGAAGGGAGCAAAGGAAAGGAAAGAAGGAATAAGGAAGGAAAGGAGGGAGGGAGGTAGGAAGGGAGGAAGGAATAAGGAAGAAAATGAGGGAAGGAAAGGAAAGGAGGGAGGAAGAAAGGAAGGGAGGAAAGGAAAGAAGGAAAGAAGGAAGAAGGAAGGAAAGAAGGAAGGAAAGGAGGGAGGAAGGAAGAAGAAAGGAAAAGAGGGTGGAAGGAAGGGAGCAAAGGAAAGGAAAGAAGGAATAAGGAAGGAAAGGAGGGAGGAAGGAAGGAAGGAGGGGAGGAAGAAGGTAGGAAAGGAAAGAAGGAAGGGAGGAAGGAATAAGGAAGAAAATGAGGGAAGGAAAGGAAAGGAGGGAGGAAGAAAGGAAGGGAGGAAAGGAAAGAAGGAAGGAAAGGAGGGAGGAAGGGAGCAAAGGAGGAAAGGAAAGAAGGAAGGAAAGGAGGGAGGAAGGGAGGAAGGAAGAAGAAAGGAAAAGAGGGTGGAAGGAAGGGAGCAAAGTAAAGGAAAGAAGGAATAAGGAAGGAAAGGAGGGAGGGATCTGTCACAACATCGTCTCTGCAGCAGGAAGTGAGCCGCATGACAAACAGCAACCAGCGCCACTTACAGGCAATTTGTAACATTAAGTCTTTTTTTTTTTTACTCTGAGAGGCTGATGGAGTGATTTATTACAGTACGTTTAACCCTCCTGTTGTCCTCGAGTCAAGGAAGGAATGGAATGGAGGGAGGGAGGAAGGGAGCAAAGGAGGAAAGGAAAGGAAAGGAAAGAAGGAAGGAAAGGAGGAAGGAAGAAGAAAGGAAAAGAGGGTGGAAGGAAGGGAGCAAAGTAAAGGAAAGAAGGAATAAGGAAGGAAAGGAGGGAGGAAAAAAGGAAGGAGGGGAGGAAGAAGGTAGAAAAAATTAATCCTTTTTTAACCCTCCTGTTGTCCTCGAGTTAAGGAAGGAAGGGAGGATGGAAGGGATGAAGAAGGTGGGAAAAGAGGGAGGGAGGGAGGAAGGAAGGAAGGGAGGAAAGGAGGGATGAAGAAGGAAAGAAAGGAGGAAGGAAAGAAGGAGAGAGTGAGGAAGGGAGGAAAGAGAGAGGAAGGAACGAAAGAGAAAAGGAGGGAGGAAGGAAGGAAGAGAGGGAGGAAGAAGGAAGGAAGGAAAGGAGGAAGGAAGGAAAAGAGGGAGGAAGGGAGGAAGGAACGAAAGAGAGAAGGAGGGAGGAAGGAAGGGAGGAAGACAGAAGGAAATGAAGATGGAAGTTAGGAGGGAGGGAGTAAACAAGGAAGGAGGGAGGGAGAAAGGAAAAGAGAAAGGGAGCGAAGGAAAGAAGGAGAGAGGGAGGAAGGGAGGAAAGAGAGAAGGAGGGAGGAAGGAAGGAAGGACAGAAGGAAGCAAGGGAGGAAAGAAGGAACAGTCAAAACAGACCCAGGAGTTAATTACTTGTCAGAAGGTCCAATAAACTCTAGTTTCAAAGAATTTAAATTTTCTGGCAGTTATTTGATGATTCAGGCAAACGTCTTGGTTACCGTGGTTACTGCTGTAGCCACGACGACGAAGGTTGCCTAACATTAAGGAACTTTAACGTCACATGTTATTCCAAACTTAACAAAGGGATCATTTTAAACCGAACCAGGACCTTTCCCGAAACCTTACCAAGTGGCTTTGGTGCCTAAACCAAAGCAGACCTTATCCACAGAAGTTGTCACATCATAAAACATCGTTATTGTTTAACAGCGATGTGTGACGGTTTTGAAAAGTAAAAACAAATGTCGCCAGATGTTATCGCTCTGAAGTCACGTGATCAAACCATCTGCTTGTTTAATTTGGAGATCTTGTTGATCTTTATGATTATGAACCTTCAGTCTAAGCTACAATTATAAGAGCTGATAGGGAGACGACACTCAGCCTTGCCTCCAATTTCCCCCCAGTGGTCACTCGTGGTATTGCAGCTTTTAAAAAAAACATCCCACTACTCCCCCCCCCGTAGACCACCATTGTAAAAGAGACGTGTATTAAACTGTTGACAGGACGCCTCGAACTGCAGACAAGCTCAATTATGACTCTTTATTTTATGAACTTTTGATCCACGGAGGATTTATGTTTGTGTTAAATCTGTGGCATCGTCACAATGTAAAGTCTGTGGGCTGAGTAATTCTTATAGGCCTGATTTGGCACCATTTTTAGCCCAATATCAGATCTTATAATACATCAGTGATTATTAATTTTACAAAATGACACAAACCTATTTAAAAAAAACCCCACAAAATACAATTTGTATCTAAAGATGATGCTGAAAGACAGAAATTTGTAATATATAACCAACAGAATCGGTTAATTGGTTATTTGATGGACAGAAAAATGAATTGGGAATTATTTTAGCATCAAATAGTCTCAGATGTGAATATTTTGTGGTTTCTTTAGTCTTCTATGATAGTAAACATCTTTGGCTGTTGGACTGTTGAGTGTTTGAAGACGTCAACTTGAGCTCCGGGGGAAACAGGGATCGACAATTTATTAATTAAGAAAATAACTGACAGATTACATGATAATATATTCATTGGTTGCAGCCCTACTGGAACAAACTGGAGTTAATAAAGGTTGTGTGAACGCTGAGTCGAGGCCTTGTTATTGTCAAGTTAACGTTTGACAAAAGCAAGTCGTACTTTCCTGACTGTTTAAACTTCAGACACACTGCTGCGCTTTCCCACAGCTTTCATCTTGTTTGCCGGTTCCCCGAAAATTGCCGTTCCAAACACTAGAGTCACATTCACACATGACGAAACTCCAACAGAGTCTGACAGCACTAAGCTCAGACACAAAAGTCTCACGGATATAAAAAAAAAAAGAAAGAAAGTGTCGGTGAACTCGCGGTGCACGCTGCCGGTCCCGAAGGCGTACTCGCTCCCTCGTGTCGTAATCTCAACCAAAGAACACACACTACCCCATCTCCATATTCCAACCAGGTCACAACCTCGAGCTGAGAAGTTCGTGGGCGTACCACGCCAATCATCTCATCACCTTCCTCTTTAGGGGCCGTCAGATACGCCGCCATTTGCGTGCATGGATCTGTCGTTAGCATGTGGCCGTCAGCTCTCAGGGAGGTTCGTCTGCAGTGGAAAACATCAGTCAGCCGCCAGCGTCTGACAGAGCTCATTACTCACGTTACCGGCTGACGATGGCAAGGAGCCTTGGCTTCAAGTCAAGACATCCAGCATCGCCTGTTATTTGGGCCCTTCAAGTGCCGGGGCAGAACACACACAGACAGGGCTAAACACAGCCAGCGTAGCCACCAGGAATGTGTTTTTGCCTTATTTCTGTTGACGTGTAAGAGCAGCGAGGGAGAAGCATCTGTCTTCATTTTCCTTGAAACTCAATATATGCAGAACAAGCCTTAATGCTGTCATTACACGTACTGTCTTATTCCTCCAAATCAAATCCATGGTCATGGTATTTGGTAATAGATACGGCTGACAATCCCTGCGTGTGTGTGTGTGTGTGTGTGTGTGTGTGTGTGTGTGTGTGTGTGTGTGTGTGTGTGTGTGTGTGTGTGTGTGTGTGTGTGTGTGTGTGTGTGTGTGTGTGTGTGTGTGTGTGTGTAGCAGGGGTAAAACCGAAGATGAGGAACCTCGTATGCACTTCTGCTCAGGGTGACATTTGGGTTAAAGTTAGATGTTTCTCTCCACAGATAAATGTGAATGTCTGTGTGTGTTATGATTAAACGAAGGTCACAGCGGAGCCAACACACACACACACACACACACACACACACACACCTACCACATCTCAACACACACACATGAAGCATCCAGCGAGGTGATTGGCTTGAATCCTGTCGGTCGGCGGATCTGAAGGATGAAAACAAACATAAAGTCGTATAAAAGAAACAACCAGACAATCCTGAGTGACCACAACACACGTTTCCTCCTCCATGCATCTCTGAGAAGGATCATTCTAGTTTATGGGTTCGTGGGGGGGGGGGGGGGGTTTGTTGCCCCAAGCTGCAGGCAGAGGGGCACCTGTGAGGCTGATCAGGGGGGAAAGTTTGGGTCAATGAACCAGAGAGGCGTTTGGGGTGAACAGAGGGGCATTAAGGTGGACTAAAAAGGGACATCAGAGGGTTAAAGGCGTCTTGTTCCAATCAAAGAACCATTTTAACCAATCAGACGGAGACATTAGAGGCACATGGTCCGTCCATCTGGGCACTAAACCCAACATGAATGGAAGTATATGTATGTGTATACTCATAGACTGTATAAAAGAAATGGACGTAACATCCGTGACGTCACCCATTGGTTTGTGGACTGCTGCTCGGAAGCCAATAGTTTCTAATCTAGGCAGCGCCATCTTGAAAATTTCAGGTGCATGCTGGGAAAAATAAAAACACGGATTCTACTTATATGGGCATGAGGCAGGGCCATGGGCGGAGCGGGGAGGTTGCTATGGTTGTGAGGGCTGGATCTCGAGGACATTGGTCAATCAAGCTGTCAATCAGGACGTAGCCACGCCCCCTAATGCATACCCTGCTTTATCGTCACATATAAAATCAGGGAGGCCAAAATGTCCCAAATGAACATCATACTGCATTGAAGAAGGCTTTAAACTAGCGATTGAGACCATAAACACATTTTGAAAACGTTTACTGAGGTTAGAAATCAAGTGAGAAGTTGGTGAATTCTCCATTGACTTGTATAGAGACGTGCACCAGGAAGTGACCCGTATGGTGTGACCACAGAAGTCATTAAAGTGCCACAATGATTAACAAATGATTTAGTTGTGGCATCAAACTGCTAATAAATACATTAAAGGGGCTCAGTCTTGTGGTCATATTGGAAATGATCAATCAATCAACCAAACTTTATATAGTAGCTTTCATTCAGGTTAATGTAGTTCAAAATGCTTCACAACTGATTGACAAGAAATATATATATTGATAATAGAAAATTATAAATTATAAATTAGAATATATATAATAAAAACAAACTTAAAGTCTTATTGACAGCTGTGATTGACAGGTGACATCACACCTGGTTACGTTTATATTTAAGGTTTTTCTGTGATGGTTGGAGTCTAATTAAAGCAGAGAAGTATCATATCTTATAGTAAACAGGCTGAGCTTTTATTATTGTTTCTGTTTAACCCTCCTGTTGTCCTTCCTTCCATCTGTCCTTCCTTCCTTTCTTCCTTCTGTCCTTCTTTCCTTCCTTCCATCTGTCCTTCCTTCCTTTTTTCCTTCTGTCCTTCCTACCTTCCTTTCTTCCTTCTGTCCTTCCTACCTTCCTTTCTTCCTTCTGTTCTTCTTCCTGGATAGAAGGGAGGAAGAAGGAAGGAAGGAAAGCTGGAAGGAAGGAAGGACGGAAGGAAGAAGGATGGATGGAAGGGAGGAAGAAAGAAGGAAAGGAGGAAGGAAGGAGGAAGAAGGACGGATGGAAGGGAGGAAGAAAGAAGGATAGGAGGAATGAAGGAGGGAAGGAGAAGGAAGGAAAGGAGGAATGAAGGAGGAAAGGAAGGTAGCAGGGAGGAAGGAAGGAAATAAGGACAGAGGAAAGAAGGAAGGAAGGAAGGAACAGTTCATTTCCCTGAATTCTGCTGCTGCCACCAAGCTCTGCTCCACAGCTCTGACTAACCTCTGGCCCGCAGAAGGAAGGCAGATTATTACAAGAAGTTAGCTTAATGAAAACAGACACGCGCTCATTAAGCCATCAGAAGAAGAACGAGAGATTACAGCATCGTCCGTGAGTCAAATGTGTGATATGTGGGGGGAGGGGGGGGGGGCATGAGGGGGGGAGGGGGGGGCATGAGGGAGGGAGGGGGAGAGGGGCAAAAAACACATGGATCCACTTTGATTTTATAAATAGGGATTTGTTGGCTTAACGGTGTGCAGGGTCGTGACACGCACATGCACAAAACATATACACACACACACACACACACACACACACACATATACACACACACACACACACACACACACACACACATATACACACATTAAGCCATAATCAGATCTGAATCCCATTTGTGTCGTAAAATATTTATGATGATTTCTCATGCAGCATGAGAAAAAGTGTGGATTAGTGTGTGTGTGTGTGTATGTGTGAGTGGGTGTGTGTGTGTGAGTGGATGTGTGCAGGCGTGTGTGTGTGGTTGTGTGTGTGCATGAGAAAAAGTGTGGATTAATATGTGTGTGTGTGTGTGTGTGCAGGCATGTGTGTGTGTCTCTCTCTTTCTGTGTGTGTGTGTGTGTCTCTGTGTGTGTGTGTGTGTGTGTGTGTCTGTATGTGTGTCTCTCTCTCTCTCTCTGTGTGTGTGTGTGTGTGTCTGTGTGTGTGTCTCTCTCTCGCTCTCTGTGTGTGTGTGTGTGTCTGTGTCTGTGTGTGTGTCTCTCTCTCGCTCTCTGTGTGTGTGTCTCTGTGTGTGTGTGTGTGTGTGTGTGTGTGTGTGTGTGTGTGTGTGTGTGTGTGTGTGTGTGTGTGTGTGTGTGTGTGTGTGTGTGTGTGTGTGTGTGTGTGTGTTTGGAGAAGGGGGAAGGTTCCAAATTAGACTGTAATTGAAAACAAATCCTCATAGTATAGTATTTTTTTTCTTCTTCTTGAGCTGTAATGAGGTTAAGTCAGTGTGTGTTTGCCTCCTGCTGCATTCTGTGTGTGTGTGTGTGTGTGTGTGTGTGTGTGTGTGTGTGTGTGTGTGCCAGTCAGAGTGAAGAATCATGTGAGACGGAGACGTGCGAGTCGCTGCCCTGCGTCTTGGCTGCTCCTCTGTCATGGGAGAATAAAGCCAACATCACACCTCATCTATCCAACAGCTGAACGACTGCCACACACACACACACACACACACACACACACACACACACACACACACACACACACACACACACGCCCGCACACACACACACACATAGAGAGAGACACAGACACACAGAGAGAGAGAGAGAGAGAGACACACACACACACACACACACACACACACACACACACACAACCACACATGCACACAACCACACATGCACACACACAGAGAGATACACACGCCTGCACACACTCACACACACACAACCACACATACACACACACGCCTGCACACACTCACACACACACACAACCACACATGCACACACACACACAAGCCTGCACACACTCACACACACACACTCACACACACACACACACACACACACACACAGAGACACACACGCCTGCACACACACACACACACACACAACCACACATGCACACACACAGAGAGACACACACGCCTGCACACACTCACACACACACACAACCACATACACACACACACACACACACACACACACACAGAGACACACACGCCTGCACGCACACACACACACATACGCCTGCACACCCACACACACACGCCTGGACACACACACACAGACACACACACACAACCACACACATAACCCCACACAGACACACACACAGACACATACACACACACACACACACACACACACACACACACACACACACACAGACACACACACTCAGGGTTGGCTCCAGCTTTCTGGGGCCCTAAGTAAGATCTGAGATGCCACCTCGCCAAATTGAACGGCCTGAAATCAAAAAAAGGAAAAAGAGAAATCTGTTTGGCTCCATGTTGGATGTGAAGTAGAAAAAAACTAAAATATTATATTGAGGCATTAAAGGGAACAACTTGAAGATATAGTCTGAGAGCGTCCAATTACTAAACTGTTGCTTAGCGACCCTAAATAGTTGAATAAAGGAGGAGTCTCTGCATAAAAAAGGATAAATGTACCTTATCGGCTTTCACATACAGTTGCACGGTGACATTCAGTCTCATAAGCACCAGGAGTTGTGGCTTGTTATTTGTTATCCTGAATATTAAACCAACCCCAAAATATGATATCACATTTTTAATCCAACCGCTGTATTTTACCACAGGCACGTCCACAAAAGGGTTCATGTGTCTGCAGGTTGCAACCAATCAGCTGTCTGCAGACTGAGATCGAGTCTGTTGTGCTTCTGATTGATTGGAATATAAAACCTGCAGCCACATGAACCGTTTATAGCAGAGGTGTCAAACTCATTTTCATTCAAGGGCTACATACAGAACGATTTAATCTCATGTGGGCCGGATCATTAAAAAGATGGAGGGAAGGAAGGAAGAAAGGAAGGAAATAAGAAGGGAAGGAAGGAAGGAAGGAAGGAAGGAAGGAAGGAAGGAAGGAAGGAAGGAAGGAAGAAGGGAAGGAAATAAGAAGGGAAGGAGGGAAGGAAGGAAGGAAGAAGGGAAGGAAGGAAGAAGGGAAGGAAGGAAAGACAGGCAAAAGGAAAGAGGGAAGAAAGGTAGAAAGACAGATGACAGATGGAAGGAAGGACAGAAGGAAGAAAGGAAGGAAGGACAGATAGATGGAAGAAAGGAAGGAAGGAAATAAGAAGGGAAGGAAGGAAAGACAGGCAAAAGGAAAGAGGGAAGAAAGGTAGAAAGACAGATGGAAGGAAGGACAGAAGGAAGAAAGGTAGAAAGACAGATGGAAGGAAGGAAGGACAGATGGAAGGAAGAAAGGAACTAAGAAAGAATAAAAGGAAGGTAGGAAGGAAAGATGGAAGGAAGGACAGAAGGAAGAAAGGAAGGAAGGACAGATAGAAGGAAGGAAGGACAGATGGAAGGAAGAAAGGAACAAAGAAAGGATAAAAGGAAGGTAGGAAGGAAAGATGGAAGGAAGGACAGAAGGAAGAAAGGAAGGAAGGACAGATAGAAGGAAGGAAGGACAGATGGAAGGAAGAAAGGAACAAAGAAAGGATAAAAGGAAGGTAGGAAGGAAAGGTGGAAGGAAGGAAAAGAAGACAGGAAGGAAAGTGGGCCGGAATGCAGCCCTCGGCGGGCCGGTTCTGGCCCACGAGCCGCATGTTTGACATCCTGGTTTATGGGATAGTTTGGACATCGCTGCTCTAGAGGGCCGAGCTCAGCTGACATTAGCTGGTTAGACACGTTGGTATAATATAGAGCATTGGTCTCCATGACCTGCATGTCTTAGGAATCTCCTCCCTCTAACACACCTGATGATAATAAGGAACTCATTATCAAGCAGCCGATGCTCGTCAAGGGGTTTGATAATGGCTGTGTTCGAAACCACATACTTCATACTTCTATACTATATACTACATACTTCCATCCTACCAAATGCATTGTGGGTCATTGTGTAGTTTACTACAGTGTAAACGGTCTGCTTACTATCTGGTCCTTTAGTGTGTAGTGTTTAGGATGGAAGTATGTAGTATAGAAGTATGTAGTATAGAAGTATGTAGTATAGAAGTATGTACTGTAGAAGTATGTAGTATGTAGTACAGAAGTATGTAGTATAGAAGTATGTAGTATAGAAGTATGTAGTATGTAGTATAGAAGTATGTAGTATGTAGTATAGAAGTATGTAGTATGTAGTATAGAAGTATGTAGTATAGAAGTATGTAGTATGTAGTATAGAAGTATGTAGTATAGAAGTATGTAGTATGTAGTATAGAAGTATGTAGTATGTAGTATAGAAGTATGTAGTATGTAGTATAGAAGTATGTAGTATAGAAGTATGTACTGTAGAAGTATGTAGTATGTAGTACAGAAGTATGTAGTATAGAAGTATGTAGTATAGAAGTATGTAGTATGTAGTATAGAAGTATGTAGTATGTAGTATAGAAGTATGTAGTATGTAGTATAGAAGTATGTAGTATGTAGTATAGAAGTATGTGGTATAGAAGTATGTAGTATAGAAGTATGTAGTATAGAAGTATGTAGTATGTAGTATAGAAGTATGTAGTATGTAGTATAGAAGTATGTAGTATGTAGTATAGAAGTATGTAGTATGTAGTATAGAAGTATGTGGTATAGAAGTGTATAGTATAGAAGTGTGTAGTATGTAGTATAGAAGTATGTAGTATGTAGTATGCAGTTTCGAACACAACCTTTGTGTTTTGGGCTCTACTTGCTTCCAGAACACAGATGACCTACGCTCAACCGTGTACCTGAACGCCTCCTGTGTAGTTACTCGCTTCTGCCATTATCAAACCCCTTGAGGAGCATCGGCTGCTTGATAACGAGTTCATTATTAGAATCAGGTGTGTTAGAGGGAGGAGATTCAGGGTTGGAGACTTATAATGAAGGATCGGTTAACCTGACCTGCATGTTTCAGAAGCCATACTAGAACAGGAAGAACATGCATGATATGAAGGAAGGCCTCATCCATCCAGTCGGTCGGTCAGTGGATTTGAACCCAGAACCTTCTTGCTGTGAGGCGACAGTGCTAACCGCGGCTAACCGCTGCTAACCGCTAACACTGAGCTTTTATCTTTGACGTGAAATACACCCTCACAGCAACCACTTTGTTCTTTGATGCCTCGGGCCGACTGTGCTGCACATAACATACCTGTGTGTGTGTGTATGGGTGTGTGTGTGCGTGCATGAGTGTGTGTGTGTGTGTGTGTGTGTGTGTTTGCATGTAAGCCGGAGTAAAGACCCAGCAGAGTAGTAATACATCACACTGGTGAGAGTTTATTCCTCCTCCTCCTCCTCACATCTCTTCTTCTGTGGTGGAAGATCCTCCGCCCTGTGATATTAAACCCCGGCGTAGAGCATCATCATCATCATCATCATCATGAGAAATCTACGATGTCTGGCAACCTTGCAAAGCTCAGAGACGGTGCCCGCTTATTTTACCAGAACAAAAGCTTTGGAGCTGTCAAAAAGCACCCATCTGGAGCCAAAGAGAGAGGCTTCATTGTTCTCCCTCCCTCCACCTCTCCTCGCCGACCCCATCTTCCTGTTGTGCTGGCTTGGCGGCGAGAAGGGGATTTTTTATTTTGGTTTCTCTGCTGGAGGTCAAAGTTCCCTGGGATGTGGAATCAGAGGAGACGTTGCCATGTTTCCCCTTCTCGTTTTTCAAACCCTTCCCAGCCAGCGCCTCCTGGGACGACGAGCAACGCATTTCATCTTCCATGAGAAACGGCGTGGAGCTGCAGGCACGCAATCCCACGTATGATGTGTGTACGAGAAGAGAGAGAGAGAGAGAGAGAGAGAGAGAGAGAGAGAGAGAGAAAGAGAGAGAGAGAGAGAAAGAGAGAGCACATGTGCTGCTGCAGATGATTTCACAGACACACACCCACACACTCTTAGATATTGCTCAATACTTTCTATTCTTTCTATTTTTTTTAACCCTCCTGTTGTCCTCGAGTCAAGGAAGGAAGGAAGGATGGAAGAATGAAGGAAGGGAGGAAGAAGGAAGGAAGGAAGGATGGACGAAGGAAGGAAGGATGGAAGAAGGAAGGAAGCGAGGAAGAAGGAAGGAACAATGGAGGAAATGAGGAAGGAAGGATGGAGCGAGGGAGGGAGGGAGGGAGGGAGAGAGAAAGGAAAAGAGGAAGGGAGGAAGGAAAGAAGGAAAAAGGAAGGGAGGGAGGAAGAAAGAAGGAAGGAAAGGCGGGAGGGAGGAAAGAAAGGAGGAAAAAGGAAGGGAGGGAGGGAGGAAGAAAGAAGGAAGTAAAGGAGGGAGGAAAGAAGGGAGGAAGAAGGAAGGGAGGAAGAAAGAAGGAAGGAAGGAGAGGAAGGAAGAAGGACAGAGGAAAGAAGGGAGAAAGGAAGGACAGAGGAAAGAAGGGAGGGAGGGAGGAAACAAGAAAGGAAGGAGGGAGGGAGAAAGAAAAAGAGGAAGGAACTAAAGAAGGACAGAGGACAGAAGGGAGGAAGGAAGGAAAGAAGGGGGGAAGGAAGGAGGACAGAGGAAAGAAGGGAGAAAGGAAGGAAGGAGGGAGGAAAGAAGGAACAGTCAAAACAGACGGGGTCAATTTGACCCGGGAGGCCGACAGGAGGGTTAAAGAACAAGAGTGTTTCTGGTGAAGTTTCATATTCCTGATATTACATCATTTTTTCTTCTCAATATATAAAATAGGAAACACATACCATCTTTCACTCTATCACATCATTTCTCAACCGTTATACTTCTAAAACTCTAAATCTAAGAGACATTTACAGCAGAGCAGTCTGGGTAATATTCCTCCACCTGTCTGTCTTTGAACTTTTAATACCAGCGGTTTAATATAATTGGTTAAAATTGGTCTTTTGATCATGTGACGACGCAGCTTGTTGTGTTGTAATTAAGCTGCTGTGTGAAATGTTATCACAACCAACTCCTTTCTTTTTTCTTTTTTTTTTTTTTACGTGTCTTGGTGGAGTGTGATGGAGCTCTTTAGGGGCCCCGCCGGCCAATTACATCATTATCTTTAACCAAGTTATCTGAGGAGAGGCCTTGAGACGAAACACAATCACAGCAGCATTCATCACAGCTGAAGGCCTCTCTTTTTCTTTTTTTCTTCTTCTTTCTTTCCTTCTTCGTGTTTCAGGTTGTTTCCTTTTCGGAGATGTTTTGATGACACACAGGTAAGCAAGCATATGTGACGCAGCGCCGCCTGGCCTGCAGATGTGTTTCGGCGGCGGCGGCGAGAGCGGGAGGAGCGGGAGGAGCGGGAGGGGCGGGAGTGCAGCGGCGTTCCTGTTCCTGTTCCTGTTTCTGGCCGACAGACAGACAGATGACTCTCTCCTTGTTGTTGAGCAGCAGAATGATGAGTCATTAACTGTTTTTAGGAGGCCTTTTTAGATGTCTGCTCTCCTCCTTGCTCACCGCTACCCCCCTCTACCACCCTCCGCCCCCCCCCCCCCCGGACTCCGCTTCAGCCTGGCTGTTCATTGCAAGTCGGGGTGGGGTGGGGTGGGGGGGGGGTTTAATATTTTCCGTGCACTGTGTCCAGGACATTTACAGTTGGCGTCAGGGTACGCTGTTGGTCTGAGGGGAGGCACTTTGAAGTGTTTGCGGTTTCGCCACATCTGCAGGCAAGATGTGCGTACGGGGCTGGGGGTTCGGGGGGGTGAAGAGGCGGGAGGGGCGGGAGGGTGGTGGAGGGAGGCAGTTCAGAAGAGGAGGAGGGGAGGAGAGTTTGTGTCGGTGCTCCTAATGTCATGTGACAATGAACAACATCCCTTAACTCTTTCCCAGGATCGCTCGGTTGGTCGGTCGGAGCAGCCAGTGGTGGTGCGGTCGTTAAATTCCCATTTCTCATAGAAAGAAAGGAGGGGGGGGCGGTGGGGGGGGTGTACAGTGTGCATGTTTTCTATCGAGAACCAAATGTGGCAGGCATCGTGTGTACATATACAGACAGCAGTTCAGTGCACAGGAAGAGGAGGATCATGAGGCAGTGCTGAAAGAAAAGGGGGACTTTCCCAACATGTGCTTTTTTATGTTGGCAGGGAGGTGTCTCTGCTATAATGTTGATAAATGCCTCACATTACTGCAGCGTTCAGGCTCCAAACAAGAAAATCTGGGGCTGAGTTGATTAAAAGCTTGTTAGTACAAGTCTGCAGGATCATTATTTTCAGTTTGTTTCACACATTCTAAAAATAGGCGGAAAAAAACGCCATAAAAAGTGAATCCAAACATCAACATCATGGTTTTTTTATTTTTTTTAAAGCTCCGACCGCAGGGCAGGGGTGAAGCCAGGCTGGTGCCGCGGTGCCCCATTAAACCGTCCCGCGCCACCCGTTAAACCCTCTCCTCGTCAGACGTCGGTCGTCGGTCGTCTCAATCGTGCTCCTCTTCTTCGCCTCCTCGGAGCGTCGCCGCGGGGGCCGCCCAAAGCAGAGCGGAGCGTCTCTGCTGAATTAGGCCCACCGCCGCAGGGACATCGGTTTAATCATCAGTTTATGGAGCTGGATTTCGCTGAGCCCATAGTCACAGCGCCCACAAGTATTTTCACATTTCATTAGCTTGCAGGCTTTGCCAGGGTGGCGGCGTGGGCAGAGGGAGGGAGCGAGGGAGGGGAGGGAGGGAGCTGGTGTTGATCCCAGCGTTGGAATTTTGACTTCTTTATTTTCCACACTTTTATTCCCGCTGTATTCCTCTCCACTCCCATGCTCCCAGACGCCGGTGCTGCCATTTGCAACCATTATTAAAGTCATATTTCACAGCTTAGTTCATAAAATCGCTCAACTTGCTTCAAATTAGTAAGATTGCTCTCCCTCCCTCCCTCCTCCTCCTCCTCCCTCCTCCTCCTCTGCTCCCTCCTCAGAGAGAATGATGGGTTAGCTCTGGGTTTCACACAGTTTATGCCATCGAGCTGTCAGCTGCCATCTCAGGTCAGGATCACTCAGCTCACATCGGGTTCAGGTTTGAGTCTTGGCTTCTGTACACATGGCAGGGAATTTCCTCACACCATAAATACTGTGATGATTGAGACTGTGAAGTGTGACAGAGTCTCTGCCTGTTGCTATAAGGAGCTGCTCACATGATCACCTCCTGCACTTTGTATTATTTTTAGTGAGCATGTTACCAGTCGAAAGGTTGTAAAAGGGTTGATCAAATGTTCGCTGTAATCATCAACAAAGTCAGGAGTCTGGTTCGCTGCCAGCTGAAGAAAAATCACTAAACTCAGACTACTCAGTCCACATTAAAGTAAATTCTACAATGCAGCTTTTGTGTAAAAACAACGTGATCACAGCAGGAGATTCAGCTTGTTTCTGCAAATACCTCCAAACACATTAACGGGTAATTCTGATCCTACTGAGCATGTGCAGAGGATAGACGAGCTAGTGTTGTGTTCAAAACTGGAGGAAAGCAATGCAATCGATGTTTGAGAGTTCAAAAGACAAAGTGTTTATTTGACAAAGCAAAGAATAATGTAGAAGACGTCCTGAATTTGCATTTTTAATTCCTTTTATACCTTACTTGCAGTTTTGGGTGATGCTATGTGCTACTTGTTTCTCCAACCACATGAACAGGCTGCTCCTACTGAGCATGTGCAGAAGATAGACGAGCTAGTCCATTAGAAACAGTAGATCCCTGACATTAAAGGCCCGTCCACACCAAGAACTATAACTATAAATATGTAGGTTTAAAAATGGTTGTAACTGCAGTGGATGAACAACTATAACGATATCAACAGCTCATCAGAATCCTTCCTATAAACCAAACAGCAGCCTGACATTGACAGTAAAACTTCAAAAACCTGCAAATATCATCTTAATTATGACTTTGTTTATTCGACTCAACTCAAGGAAGGAAGGGAGGAAGGAAGGAAAGAAAGAAGGAAGGAAGGAGGGAAGGAAGGAACAGTCAAAACAGACACAAAGGTTAAGGTGATTATACACAAATTAAAACAGACTTTCATTTCTACTAGATGCCACTAAATTCTACAGACTGCACCTTTAAGCAAAGGCTCAGCTACTTCCTCCACCACTGGCTGACATCTTAATTATGACTTTATTTATTATATATGTATTTATTGTGCTGCAGCTTTGCTCCTCTCTCAGCACAGATTCAGAAGTTTGTCTCTCTTTATTATACAAAGATGCTGGAGCTTTGTTCTCTATTATAATGTGATATAAATCTTGGACATCACAGCAACTATAGTGTCTGAAATACTTCTGATCAACACATTGAATCAGCACCAAGCCTGTCAACCCTTATGCTTCTCTTTTTATATCTCCTTACAACATACAGCAGTAGCAGCTCATCTAGATCTATCTTCATTAGCTGCAGACTCACCTGGAACCAGCAGCTTATAGTTATAGTTATAGTTCTTAATGTGGACGGCCTTTAGGATGCGTTCCAGTTCCTTTACCTCTATAACTATTTAGTTTGTCCCAATAATACAGAGTAGACTATGTTGAAAGTACCAGGATGTTCCTCAACGTCTGGTCATATTTTGGAGAATGCAGGCGAGCAGCTGTTTACAGGATGTTATTGTTTAGAAGTGTAGATGCTCACATTGTTATAGTTCTTGGTGTGGACATAGCTTTTATAGCAGCTATGATGTCTGCTGTTTGGGAAGTGGTGAACCGGGCCATCATGCATTTATTTAGAGAGGTTTGTCTCTCTTTATTATACAAAGATGCTGGAGCTTTTGTTCTCTATTATAATGTGATATAAATCTTGAAATACTTCTGATCAACACACTGAATCAGCACCTAACCCTGTGAACCCTTCTGCTATCTATGTTCATTAGCTGCAGACTCACCTGGAACCAGCAGCTTATAGTTATAGTTATAGTTATCGTTCTTATACTTGAACTATATAGTAGTTCTTAGTGTGGATTAGAGTTGGATGTCTCAAGACCACTTTTACGTGGTCTCAGTCTTGTCACAGTCTCGACCGTCTTTGGTCTTGGTCTTGTCTTGGTCTCATTGTCTTGGTCTTGCGGTCTCAGGTCGACATAGTGGTCGGGAGATTTGCAACAAATAATGTCCATGATACAAAACATAACATTCGATAATGCAACATTAAATTATTTTCGCCTTTCACGCCCTTCAAATGCAACCAAGTTATGGTGTAACACTAGCTCACTAGCTGTCTTTTTTTTTTTTTTTTTGGTCTCGGTCTTGGTCTCGTCTCGGTCTCGTCTCGACTTTGTCTTGGTCTTGGTCTCGTCTTGGTCTCGGTCTTGATACCCTCTGGTCTTGGTAGTGTCTTGGTCTCGGTTTAGGCGGTCTTGACTGCAAGTCTAGTGTGGATGGGCCTTTAGGATGCCTTCCAGCTACTATTTTTATACAGATAAAAAATAGTATAGTTTGCCCCAATAATACAGAGTATGTCAAATGTTCCAGCTTGTCCTTTTATATCTAGTTGATTTTTGGCTATTTTGACCCACAATCCTTTGCACAACGGAGGATAACGTCACATCAACTGAGCCACAGAGAGAAAACAGACACATAGTGGTAAAAAAAACTATTTGCTCCGTGAAGACTTGGTGACGTAATTGGGACCTGAGCAGTGAATAAAGTCACACTCCCTCTTTGTGTGTGTGTGTGTGTGTGTGTGTGTGATGTTATCTGAGTGTCTCTGTTCTTTGTTTGGGTAGCTCCACCAGTTTCCAAGATTGCGGCCACATCTCAAACTTTTTGTCCAATTGCAGATAAACAGTTCACTAAAATATGTTTCTGAAAATGTTTGAGGTCAGGAAAAAAAGGCAATGCAGGAACAAATGGAAATCCAGTTTTGCTTGTTGTTGAAGGCTCCACTCTTGATCCATATTTGCCTAGTTTGAGTTGAGTTAAATGACGCACATGTTAGCTTTGATGTGAGATGTTGCTGAGGTGCTCTAGTGCACCATCTAGTGGCCAAATGTTGGGTATTGCAATGTCATTTGCACCTCAAGTAAGGAAGGAATGAAGGAATGAAGGAAAGAGGGAAGGACGGAAGAAGGAAGAAGGAAGGAAAGGAGGAAGGACGGGAAGCCAGGGAGGAAGGAAGGAAGGAAAGGAAGGAGGGAGGAAGGAAGGAAGGTGGGAAGGAAAGGAGGGAAGAAGGAAGGAAAGGAGAGAGGAAGGGAAGGAAGGGAGGAAGAAGGAAGGAAAGGAAGGAGAGGAAGGAAGGTAGGAAGGAAAGGAGGGAAGAAGGAAGGAAAGGAGGGAGGAAGGGAAGGAAGGAAGGGAGGAAGGAAGGAAGGAAGGGCAGATGAAGGAAGGAAGAAAGGACAGAAGGAGGGAACATTTACCCTAACAGCTGAACTTAGATCTGAGGAAGGAAGGAAGGAAGAAAGGAAGGAAGGAAGGAAGGAGGGAAGGATGGACAGATGAAGGAAGGAAGGAAGGAAGGAAGGTAGGAAGGAAAGGAGGGAAGAAGGAAGGAAAGGAGGGAGGAAGGGAAGGAAGGGAGGGAGGAAGGAAGGAAGGGCAGATGAAGGAAGGAAGAAAGGACAGAAGGAGGGAACATTTACCCTAACAGCTGAACTTAGACCTGAGGAAGGAAGGAAGGAAGAAAGGAAGGAAGGAAGGACGGAAGGACGGACAGATGAAGGAAGGAAGGAAGGAGGGAAGGAAAGGAAGGAGGAAGGAAGGTAGGAAGGAAAGGAGGGAGGAAGGGAAGGAAGGGAGGGAGGAAGGAAGGAAGGGCTGATGAAGGAAGGAAGAAAGGACAGAAGGAGGGAACATTTACCCTAACAGCTGAACTTAGATCTGAGGAAGGAAGGAAGGAAGAAAGGAAGGAAGGAAGGAAGGACGGAAGGACGGACAGATGAAGGAAGGAAGGAAGGTAGGAAGGAAAGGAGGGAAGAAGGAAGCAAAGGAGGGAGGAAGGGAAGGAAAGGAGGGAGGAAGGGAAGGAAGGGAGGGAGGAAGGAAGGAAGGGCTGATGAAGGAAGGAAGAAAGGACAGAAGGAGGGAACATTTACCCTAACAGCTGAACTTAGATCTGAGGAAGGAAGGAAGGAAGGACGGAAGGACGGACAGATGAAGGAAGGAAGGAAGGAAGGAAGGTAGGAAGGAAAGGAGGGAAGAAGGAAGGAAAGGAGGGAGGAAGGGAAGGAGGAAGGAAGGAAGGGCAGATGAAGGAAGGAAGAAAGGACAGAAGGAGGGAACATTTACCCTAACAGCTGAACTTAGATCTGAGGAAGGAAGAAAGGAAGGAAGGACGGAAGGACGGACAGATGAAGGAAGGAAGGAAGGAAGGAAGGTAGGAAGGAAAGGAGGGAAGAAGGAAGGAAAGGAGGGAGGAAGGGAAGGAAGGGAGGGAGGGAGGAAGGAAGGAAGGGCAGATGAAGGAAGGAAGAAAGGACAGAAGGAGGGAACATTTACCCTAACAGCTGAACTTAGATCTGAGGAAGGAAGGAAGGAAGGAAGGACGGAAGGACGGACAGATGAAGGAAGGAAGGACAGAGGAAGTACCCGGGAACACAAAGGTCTGTTTAAGGGTTAATGCAGAACTTCTACTTGTGGTGGAGTATTTCTTTATTGTGGTATCTCTGCTTCTTTAGTTCTACTTCAACTGCTCTATTACTTTTAATTAAAGGACCAGTGTGTGAAATTTAGTGGCATTTAGCGGTGAGGTTGTAGATTGCAAACCAACTGAATACCAACCCTTCCCTTTAAAGTGTGTAAGGGAATCTACAGTGGGTGCGAAACTTGCAGAAAACACTAACAAAAAAGCTGACTCTCGATAGTTGTCGTCTCTGTGCAAGAGGAGCCCCCCCCCCCCCCCCACCCCCCACCTCCCGTAGATATAAAGGCTCATTTATAGGTAACAAAAACATAATTCTTATTTTAAGGAAGGAAAGATGGAAGGGAGGGAGGAAGAAGGAAGGACAGAAGGAAGGATGGAAGGAAGGGAAGAAGGAAGGAAAGGAGGAAGGAAGGATGGAAGGGAGCAAGAAAAAAGGAAGGAAGGAAGGACAGAAGGAAGGATGGAAGGAAGGGAAGAAGGAAGGAAGCAAAGGAGGAAGGATGGAAGGAAGGAAGGAAAGCTGGAAGGAACGACAGATGAAAGAAGGAACAAAAGGAAGGAAGGAAGGATGGATGGGTGGAATGATGAAAGGGAAGAAGAAGGAAGGAAAGAAGGAAGGATGGAAGGGAGGAAGAAGGAAGAAAAGGAGGAAGGAAGGATGAAAGGGAGGAAGAAAGAGGGAAGGAAGGGAAGAAGGAAGGAAAGCTGGAAGGAAGGGAAGAAGGAAGGATGGAAGGGAGGAAGAAGGAAGGAAAGAAGGAAGGATGGAAGGGAGGAAGAAGGAAGGAAAGGAGGAAGGAAGGATGGAAGGGAGGAAGAAAGAAAGAAGGAGGGAAGGAAGGACAGAGGAAAGAAGGAAGGAAGACGGTAGCAGGGAGGAAGGAAGGACAGAGGAAAGAAGGAAGGGAGGAAGGAAAGGAGGAAGGAAGAGGGAAGGAAGGAAAGGAAGAGAGGAAGGAAGGAAGGTGCCACTAAATTCTACAGACTGCACCTTTAAAGCAAAGACTCAGCTACTTCCTCCATCAATGTTTGCTAACACGATCGCCATGGCAACCTCATAAGGTCAATTAGCCGATCGTATGACGACGTTTCAGCCGTCTCCTCGTGTCGCATTGACTTTATTTTTAACTGAGAGCAACAGATCCGTCTCCTGGCTCTGCCCTGCCATGTTTCTCATTATGTGTAGTTCCTCCATATCCGCTATTATGTCTGTATTAGTTACATTTCTTCTTCTGTCTCATTGTTTTTCCCTCTTTCTTTTTTTTATGTACTTCTTTATTACTGAGAAAGACCCGGTGACATTTACAATTCAGTTACTTTTATTATGAAATCCAGCAGTTGTTTCTCCTTAATGTTCCTTTTTCTTCTTTTTTTTTTCTTTTTTTACAAGTTATTGGATTTTTTTTTTCTTCCCCCCTTTTTAATTCTTTAAAATAACAAACAAATAAACCTTTTGTGACTGTATTTTAATAAAGTCTGACGGAGAGGAAAGGTATCAATCTAAATATTTGATGTCAAGCATGAAACACTTTGATCGTTAGCTTCGATGATTAGCGTCTAAATTACTTCTAACTATCCTCCCTCTCTCTCCCTCTCTCTCTCGCTGGAGCAGTCGGCCCATATGAGGGGCAAATTACTATTAGGTTTGACTAAAAATGTCGCCCATGTGAGTCCAATAAATTCCCCCCCTCACATCTTAACCGCCGGGGTGTTTCAATGTTCCCCTTGTATACAAGCCCAGGAACACGACTGAACAATGTCTCCCTCCATCATAAACTGCTTTAGTGTGGTCTTAAAAGTTCACATCCTGTTTTCCTCAAAATGCAAACACTCTGCTTGAGGTTGAGAAACTCTGAGTGGTTTAAAACCAGGAGAAAGGGGGGAAAACAAAAAAAGAGAAAACAACACACACACACACACACACACACACACACACACACACACACACACACACACACACACACACACACACACACACACAGAGAAGCTTAAAGATGCTGATGCTCTTTCCTGTGTGGGAGTTTGAGGAGGAAGAGTCATTTCAGACTGAAAGAGGCGTTCACTGTCTCTTCTTCTGTCTCACTTCTGTGGAAGAATCGAAACTCATCACCCGGAAAAACCCAACTGACTGTTTCTCAGTGCTGGAAAGTAACTAAAGTACTGTAGTACAGTTTGAGGTACTAGTACTTCAGTGTAGTACAGTTTGAGGTACTAGTACTTTACTGTAGTACAGTTTGAGGTACTTGTACTTTACTGTAGTACATGCTTTCATTTCAATAAATGTTCAAATGATCCAATATTTCACCACAAATCAAAGATTTGAGAAAAAGTCCAAAAACTGAAAACACATTTGTGTATCAGAACTTTGTTTGTGCTGACCCTTTGGAGGGGCCCCACCCCTAGGTTGGGAACCACTGGACGAAACTAGCTAACCGTATATAAAGTAGTGTAAACTAGCTAACTGTATATAAAGTAGCATAAACTAGCTAACTGTATATAAAGTAGTGTAAACTAGCTAACTGTATATAAAGTAGTATAAACTAGCTAACTGTATATAAAGTAGTGTAAACTAGCTAACTGTATATAAAGTAGCATAAACTAGCTAACTGTATATAAAGTAGTATAAACTAGCTAACTGTATATAAAGTAGTGTAAACTAGCTAACTGTATATAAAGTAGCATAAACTAGCTAACTGTATATAAAGTAGTGTAAACTAGCTAACTGTATATAAAGTAGCATAAACTAGCTAACTGTATATAAAGTAGTATAAACTAGCTAACTGTATATAAAGTAGTGTAAACTAGCTAACTGTATATAAAGTAGTATAAACTAGCTAACTGTATATAAAGTAGTATAAACTAGCTAACTGTATATAAAGTAGTGTAAACTAGCTAACTGTATATAAAGTAGTGTAAACTAGCTAACTGTATATAAAGTAGTATAAACTAGCTAACCGTATATAAAGTAGTGTAAACTAGCTAACCGTATATAAAGTAGTATAAACTAGCTAACTGTATATAAAGTAGTGTAAACTAGCTAACTGTATATAAAGTAGTGTAAACTAGCTAACTGTATATAAAGTAGTGTAAACTAGCTAACTGTATATAAAGTAGTGTAAACTAGCTAACTGTATATAAAGTAGTATAAACTAGCTAACTGTATATAAAGTAGTGTAAACTAGCTAACTGTATATAAAGTAGTATAAACTAGCTAACTGTATATAAAGTAGTGTAAACTAGCTAACTGTATATAAAGTAGTGTAAACTAGCTAACTGTATATAAAGTAGTATAAACTAGCTAACTGTATATAAAGTAGTGTAAACTAGCTAACTGTATATAAAGTAGTATAAACTAGCTAACTGTATATAAAGTAGTGTAAACTAGCTAACTGTATATAAAGTAGTGTAAACTAGCTAACTGTATATAAAGTAGTATAAACTAGCTAACTGTATATAAAGTAGTGTAAACTAGCTAACTGTATATAAAGTAGTATAAACTAGCTAACTGTATATAAAGTAGTGTAAACTAGCTAACTGTATATAAAGTAGTGTAAACTAGCTAACTGTATATAAAGTAGTATAAACTAGCTCCACCTCCAGCAGCTACAACAGTAACATGCTGCTCTAACACTGATGCTTCACTATTAATAATCTAATGATGTCATATATAATAATATATCACTACTTTTACTGTAATACTGCATACTACATCACTATAATACTGCAGTACTTTTACTGTAATACTGCATACTACATCACTCATAATACTGCAGTACTTTTACTGTAATACTGCATACTACATCACTATAATACTGCAGTACTTTTACTGTAATACTGCATACTACATCACTATAATACTGCAGTACTTTTACTGTAATACTGCATACTACATCACTCATAATACTGCAGTACTTTTACTGTAATACTGCATACTACATCACTATAATACTGCAGTACTTTTACTGTAATACTGCATACTACATCACTATAATACTGTACTGGTACTTTAGCTTTAGCTCTGACTGTTTCTTGAAATGCTGAAACAAACACTTTTCGAGGCCTCATCACATACTTCAGACTGGATGACTCAAAAATTGCTCAATTCTATTTTCACATAAAGTGTTTTTAATCAGCTTCAACAGCAAATATTTACACAAGACTCATCTTCCTCTTTCTCTCTCTCTATATATAGATATATATCTGTATTAAGCTGAGCTGCAGCTGGAAGTCGTGTACAATCACTGTTTCCTGTAATGTGAGGTATGAATAACTAACCTCAGCTCACCACATCAAACAGTCTGATTTGAATGAATTTAGTAAATTACTCAGAGCTTCAGAATTTCCCTTTCAGTGAGCTCAGCGTCGGTGGTTTTAATCATAACCCGCCAGTCATTAACATTCATGTCAGCTTGTTGTCTTTTACTGTTATTAGCAGCTACATTAGCACTTTTAGTCAAAACACATTTGCAGCAATGAAATGCAAAACAGAATATTTACATAAAGAGATTTTTACAGAGTCAAGAGCTAACGTTAGCATGTTAGCATGTTAGCGCTGAGTTTAAGGCCTTTTCTTTAACCCTTGTGTCGTCCTCCCAGGTCAAATTGACCCTGTGTGTTCCTTCCTTCCTTCCTTCCTTCCTTCCTTCCTCCTTTCCTTCTTTCTTCCTCCCTTCCATTCTTCCTTCCCCTTTCCTTCCTTCTTCCTTCCTTTCCTTCCTCTCTTCCATCCTTCCATCCTTCCTTCTTCCTCCCTCTTTCTTCCTTCCTTCCTCCTTTCCTTCCTTCCTCCTCCCTTCCATTCTTCCTTCCCCTTTCCATCCTTCTTCCTCCCTTCCTTCCTTCCTCCTTTCCTTCTTTCTTCCTCCCTTCCATCCTTCCTTCTTCCTCCCTTCCTTCTTTCCTTCCTTCCCCTTTCCTTCCTTCTTCCTCCATTCCATTCTTCCTTCCCCCTTTCCTTCATTCTTCCTCCCTTCCTTCCTTCCTTCACCCCAATCTTAAGCTCTGTATCGCCACCTTTCAGTAAATGTGCATTAAAACCAAAACTAGGAGCCAAGAGAGGCTGAAAATCTCCGTAAAGCTTCAGAGTCCAGCGCTCCGAGCAGCTCGCTCCACATGACATGTAGTGATTTCATTCATTGTTAATATAAAAATTTGATTTGGAGCTTTAAAAACAAAGTGTTTCCTGAGTGCTTGGTAATAACCATACCTCACCCACACTGCGGTCACAATACAGGGATACTGTGGTAATAATTGATTTGAAAAATTGGCAGTAAACATTCGAAAACATTGCCAATGAATGTAATGTGCAGTTTTACAGAATCACCCAATTACAGCGGTTGGCAAACAAGGCAGCATGCTCCCACTGTAATATGGACATTAACACACACACACACACACACACACACACACACACACACACACACACACACAGGCCTTCACGAAATGAAATTGAATAATAAACTGCTGGCATCAAACCGCAACTTATTATGAAGGCCGAACCCCCACCGGCAGAAATGAGCTCTGCCTCCCAAGATCAAGAGACAGGAAATACCTGCCGCTGAAGGGCCGACTCTCTCAGGTCCCAACAGATTTACTGGAGCAGCTAATGGCTCCAGCAGCAGGTCTGCTTCTCTGCCCTCCTTCTCATGAATACATCACATCACACTCACAGCCAGGCCTAACACACACTGAGCTGAAAGTACACAAAGGCACAACACAGGTATTTTATGCCTAAAGTGGCTATAATCTGTATTTTTTCAATTATCAGCAGCTCTGCAGCCCCCCCTCGGCTTTATGGAGCTTTATAGTGAGTTTCAGCTCATTGTTTACTGTTTTAGTCACTCTCAGCGCTCTCATAGTGTCGTTTTCACAGAGAAAAAGGCTGTTAAAAAGCCACCGTACTCTACCTGCTCAGCACCAAATCTGACCAGCTGCTGCGTTAAGTGTTCACAATTATTAGATTCATTTCTGAAAGTTTCCAATTCAAACGTCTGAAAAGTGTTTAGTTTGAGTTTCCAAACCTGTTTTGAACCATGTGAAGAACATTTGTGATGGTTAAACTGAGTCGTTCACTGCTGAGTCCTGCAGGTTTTACTGTGTAATAATGTAATGATCAGAGACTCTGCAGCTTCCTCTCAGCTTCACAGCTTTATAGAGAGTTTCAGCTCATTGTTTAGCTGCTACTTTACTGTTCTGGTTCACTCTCAGCTGATCTCATAGAGTGGGTTTTCAGAATAAAAGCCTCTCTACTCTACCTGCTACACACACAGTTATCTGTCGACTAGCTGCTGAACATAGTGGAGCATTTAGATATTTCCCTCAGGAGCTGGTGGAGAGGAAAAACAGAGCTAAAAGAGAAACATGATGAACTAATGAATGATGATGTTGATCAGTAACTGCTGCATGTAAGGAAATAAATGAACATATCAAACATTAAAGCTTGATATTAAAGTATTATAACTACTTATTTCTGATGTAAACCTAGAGAAAGCATCAGTGAGTGCAGGTTTTAAGACTACTTGGATGACCAGTATATGAAGTCATACCTGATCCATGATGATGAGCTTTATGGACTGATACCAAAAGACTCTCTGCTGTGGTTTTTACAGTAACACTGATTCTAATTCCATGTTAGCCATCATGATGCAAACAGTAATATACCAGAAGTGTTTGCATGTATTTAACTGGAAATCATAATGTGTCACTGGATGACCTCGTACAGGGTTTCGGTAAATGTTGGATATCAACTTTTGTCTAGTTTGGGGGTTTTTTTTGGGGGGGGGGGCAGTACACACTGGACTTTCTTACATAGTGCATGAATTTCAACACGGCCGGTGCACACTTACTGGGAATTACATTACGGTCTGCTAATGAACCTACTGGATGGTTTATATGTGATAACCCTAACCCTCCCCTTCTGCTACGGAGCCAAGATGGCGACCGTTGAGGGCCAGAAGTGTCCATAGTTACACCCTTGACTATACTGACAGGTATCCATTAGTGCTGCATGTTCCCATATTTCTCAGTGTGAATGCACTTCTGACTTCTGACCTCAGTATTTGAAGTGGAAGTACAGAAGAAGAGATTTAATGCTGACTTTCATGCAAAAATGTGTTGTTTTCAAGTATACCTGTGGAGACCATTTTGCAAAAGCTTAGTTTTCAAAAAAAAAAATCTTCACTAGGAAAAAAAAATCTTCACTCGGAAAAAAAAAATCTTCACTCGGAAAAAAAAAATCTTCACTCGGAAAAAAACAAAATCTTCACTCGGAAAAAAAAAATCTTCACTCGGAAAAAAAAAAAATCTTAACTCGGAAAAAAAACTTCACTCAGAAAAAAATAAAAATCTTCACTCAAAAAAATAAAAATCTTAACTCGGAAAAAAAAACTTCACTCGGGAAAAAAAAAAAATCTTAACTCGGAAAAAAAAAATCTTCACTCGGAAAAAAAAATTTACTTGGAAAAAAAAAATCTTCACTTGGAAAAAAAAAACTTCACTCGGAAAAAATACAAAAAAAAAATTACTTGGGAAAAAAAAAATCTTGAAAAAAAAACAGAGAGAAAAAGATGGTCACAAATGAGTAAGAGGGCTTCATATAACAAATGCTAATGTTGGTATGAACACGTGTAAACTACTGCTGGTGTTTAGTCGTCAGGTTAGAAACATGAAATCCTTCTGTAGTCTGAATGTTTCTGAGCTTTTAACCTCAGATCAAACACATCGGAACAAAAAGAAGAAAGAAGAAAGTAATAAGATGAAGAAGGAAGGAAGGGAAAAACCAGGAAGATGAGAAGAAAATGGAAAGAGATCAGGATAGTAGTGGGGAAATAAAAAAAGAAGGAAGGATGATAGGAAAGAAAGAAGAAAAAGAAACAAATTAAGTTATTTTTAGAGCTTTTGATGATTGAAATATCAGATTGTGTAAAATAAAGTTAAAAAAATGACAATATCCCCCTCTGAAAAGTCTCAAAAATGAAATGTACTTAGTTACTTTCCACCTTTAACACTCAACACACGCACACACACACACACACACACACACTTGACTCCACACACACACACACACACACACACACACACACACACACACACACTTGACTCCCCGAAGACACACACACACACACACACATCACACACACACACTTGACTCCACACACACACACACACACACACACACACACACACACACTTGACTCTACACACACAAGAACACACACACAGACTTGACTCCACACACACACACACACACACACACACAGACTTGACTCCACACACAACATACACACACAACACACACACACACACTTCACTACACACACACACACTTGACTCCACACACACATCACACACTTGACTCCACACACACACACACACTTGACTCCACACACACACACACACACACACACACACACACACTTGACTCCACACACACACACACACACACACTTGACTCTACACACACATACACACACAGACTTGACTCCACACACAGACACACACACACACACACACACACACTTGACTCCACACACACATACACACACACACTTGACTCCACACACACACACACAGACTTGATTCCACACACACACACACACACACTTGACTTGACTCCACACACACACACACACACACACACACTTGACTCCCCGAAGACACACACACACACACACACATCACACACACACACACTTGACTCCACACACACACACACGCACACACACACACTTGACTCCCCGAAGACACACACACACACTTCACTACACACACACACACACTTGACTCTACACACACACACACACACGACTCCACACAGACACACACACACACACACACACACACACTTGACTCCACACACAACACACACACACACACACACACACGCACGCACAAACTTGACTCCACACACACACACACACACACACACACACACACTTGACTCCACACACACATACACACACTTCACTACACACACACACACACTTGACTCCACACACACACACACACACACACACACACACACACACACACTTGACTCTACACAGACACACACACACACACACACACTTACTTGACTCCACACACACACACGCACACACACACACACACTTGATTCCACACACAACACACACACTTGACTCCACACACAACACACACAGACTTGACTCCACACACACACTTGACTACACACACACTTGACTCTACACACACACACACACATTTGACTCCACACACACACACACACACACTTGACTCTACACAGACACACACACACACACACACACTTGACTCTACACAGACACACACACACACACACACACACTTACTTGACTCGACACACAACACACACACACACTTGACTCCACACACACACACACACACACACACACACACACACACACACACACACACTTGACTCCCCGAAGACACACACACACACGCACGCACACACACACACACACACACTGCGCTCCACACACCAATCGGCCTCGCCTGGCTCTCGGTCTCTGACTCACGTAGGAAAAAAAGATTTAATCATGGGAAGAAGTAAATTGGCTCGGTCGGAAAAAAAATGATTCGTCTGGGCATAATGTGCATGTGCGAGCCATTTCGACTCATTACGCCGTGATCTGAAAGGTTATGGAATTGAAACCAGCATGAGGAGTCGACGGCGAGCTTCCAAGGGCACCGAGCGAGCAGCAGCAGTGCAAGGCAGGGGCCCGAGAGTGGCTCCACATGTTGTCTGACAACACGTTACCCCGGCAACGAGGAGGAGGAGGTGGGAGGGGCGGCATGAAATGTGGGTAAATCTAATTGGGTGGCTCCGTTCTCAAACCTCACTCAACGCAATGAAATGAGGTGTTTGTTGTACCAAATTACACCGAGTTAACGTATACACACTTGCACTTACCGCAGGATGGCGTCATCAGCTGTGTTTGTTTCCAGCTGTTATATTCTCTAATCTCTGCATGCTGTTTGTTGTTGGAGGGGTGGGGGGGACGGAGGGGGGGATGGGGGGACGGGGCGGAGGGGGATATTTGTTTACAGGCAAACATAACAGACACCACATTGCCTGAAGTATTTGAATGTTTCAACATGACAGGCTCATGTTCACCCTCCTGTTGAGTTTAATGTTGGAAATACACATTTAGGCTATTTCACCTAATTAGCTGAAAATGGACATGGATGCATAATGGAAGGGTTAGGGTTATAATCATCACTATACTTTTAATTAAACTGGTTAATAATTCATACTTTATGTTTTATTATAAACAGTCAAACTAGATCAGGTCAGGACAACAGGTTGTTTTTTTTAAATTATTATTATTTTATTCATACAATAATAATTACTACTGTTTATTTTTCTTCCTACATTATATTTATTTATTTATTTATTAAGTTTATTCTATCTACTTGTTGGGGGGTTTTTTTACATTTAAATGTGTGTATGTAAGTATAGGTATGGGTGAACATATAGGCCTATGTGTATTTATTGTACTTATATGGTTAATTAGGAGTATTTCGGGAATAAATATTTCTAAATTATGTGGATACACTCTTAACTCTTTAATTCCCCCCTCCACCCCCTTATTGCTGACACTGTTATGTTATTGGGGGGGGGGGGGGGGGGGGTTGTTTCTTGTTTGTTTAATGTATTATTTATTTATTTCTTTTTCTTTTTCTTGTAGTATTTATTTAGTTATTTTGTGAGGGTGTTATGGCCATTTTGATCCATACTCCATACCAGTAGGTGGCGGTAATGCACCAATTCATTGTTTGCCAACCGCCATTAAACAGCAGAAGAAGAAGAAGAAGACGAAGAAGAAAGAGAAGAAGAAGAAGAAGAAGAAGAAGAAGACAGAGGGGGGAGGGGGGGTTACGTAGTGACGTAGTGACGCAGTCGGAGGGAGAAACGTCTGTTACAAACATAGTGGAGAAGTAGAGGTGACCAAGAAACATCCAGAGAGGAGAAAGTTAGACGAACAAAACATATAAAAGAAGGACTTTAACCAGACAAGGACACACGGACACATCGGTGTGGTTTTCTAATGGCGGTGGGACCGACGGAGACCCGGCGGAGGTACAGACGGAGAACCGGCGGAGGAGAGGAGAGTGAAGATGGATGCTGATCTGCCGGACAGGTGAGTAACATCAGCGCTGCTTCACATAAACTGTAACGTTACCTGCTGACATTCAGCTCACTGTCTAGTTAGTCAGGTTATGTTGTTGTGATGTTCGCTGTAAAGTAGCAGAGTTGTTACTACAGCTGTTTGACGCTCTGCACCATAGCTTCGCGACTAACATTAGCTTCGCGGCTAACGTTAGCATCGAGCTAACGTGACCTACAACGTAGCTGCTGTGTAGTTGCGCGCTGTGTATCTGGTGTGTGTTCACTGCTTTCAAAGTGTTAACAGTCATGGAGACATATAAACACAGGTTTGCTATCACAATAAGATTATTTGGAGTGATACACGGACCAACATGCTATGTTATCATTAGCTTCAACTCTGGTCACTGTAGTTGTGTAAAATCAACCTGAACAGTTAACTCCTGCTAGTTTTTACTCTGTTGTGTTTTATTACATAAACAGATACACAGATAAATGATTGAAGTGATTGGCCAAAGTTGAACTTTTCTCTTTTGTTCTCTTTTTACATTCCTGACTTCTATTGTGAACAACCACATGCAACACTATGAACATCTGCCAGGAGAGTCTGTCTCAAAATATGCACCATTATTCCCGTATTTAAACGATATTACTCATCTGGTGGGATTTATCACCCCTGTCTACGACGGTCGGCTTTTTAAATCAGCCTTCAAGTGAAACTGTTCAGACTCTGATTCATGGAGCCGTGTCTTTCTGAAACTGACAATCTTTGCAACTTTATAGATGTTTTACAGTAGAGATTGACAATATGCATCCATCCAGTCATTTTCTGGGGCCAGGTCATGGTGGCATCAGATTCAGTAAGGAAATCTAGATATCCTTCACCCTCTCCAGCTCCTCCTGGGGGATCCCTAGGCATTCCCAGACCAGAAGAGGTATTTAATCCCCCCAAAGTGTTCTAGGTCTGCCGCTGGTCTCCTACCAGTTGGACATGCCTGGAAAACCTCAAGACGTGGCATCATACCCAGGTGCTCAAACCACCTCAGCTCTGTCTATTGAAAGTATAAGAGAGCAACAGATCAGACCTCCACCCGGATATCCGAGTTCCTCACTCTGTGTCTACAGCTGAGCCCAGCTCAGTTTTCATGACGGAAGAAGGTTGAAAAAAAAAAAAACTTCACTCGAAAAAAATAAAAATCTTCACTAGGGGAAAAAAAATAAAAATCTTTACTTGGAAAAAAAAAATCTTCCCTTGGGGGAAAAAACAAAAAAAAATAACCCTAACCCTTCACTCGGAAAAAAGACAAAAAAAAAATCTTCACTCGGGGAAAAAAAACAAAAAAAATCTTCAATCGGAAAAAAAACAAAAAAAATCTTCACTCGGAAAAAAAACAAAAAAAATCTTCACTCGGAAAAAAAACAAATCTTCACTCGGAAAAAAAACAAATCTTCACTCGGAAAAAAGACAAAAAAAAAATCTTCACTCGGGAAAAAAAACAAAAAAATCTTCACTCGGAAAAAAAACAAATCTTCACTCGGAAAAAAGACAAAAAAAAAATCTTCACTCGGGAAAAAAAACAAAAAAATCTTCACTCGGAAAAAAAACAAAAAAAAAATCTTCACTCGGAAAAAAAACAAAAAAAAAATCTTCACTCGGAAAAAAAAAACAAAAAAAAATCTTCACTCGGCAAAAAAACAAAAACAAAAAATCTTCACTCGGAAAAAAGACAAAAACAAAAACAAAATTTTGTCCGTAAAATCTTTTCCCTGTGAGTTAGTTCCTACTGTGTGTTCTTTGCTGCCTATGTGGCCTGAGTTATTTCGTTGTTTTCTCCTGAGTTGGCCAATAAAGTGCCCATTTTCCCAGCATGCACCTGAAATTTTCAAGATGGCGCTGCCCAGATTAGAAACTATTGGCTTCCGAGCAGCAGTCCACAAACCAATAGGTGATGTCACGGATGTTACGTCCACTTCTTTTATACAGTCTATGATTCAGACTCTGAGTTTAGTTCCTCTTTTATTTTGAAAGGTTTTCTCCTTGTGTTTTTTGCTACCTTTACTTCCTGTGTCCTCCCGCCTTTTGTTAATTACCTGATGAGTTTCACCTGTGTCTTGTTTCACTCACCTGTGTTCAATTTGTAATCATTTCTTTGTGTATTTTACACTTCAGTCCTTGTTTAGTCTGCCTTGTTCCTCTGTCTGAGCTTCTTTCTCTATAAATACTCTGCGGTTGATCCATAGACTGTATATAAGAAATGGACGTAACATCCGTGACGTCACCCATTGGTTTGTGGACTGCTGCTCGGAAACCAATAGTATCGAATCTAGGCAGCGCCATCTTGAAAATTTCAGGTGCATTCTGGGAAAAAATGAACACGGATTCTACTTATATGGGTATGAGGCAGAGTCATGAACGGACGTATGGGCGGGACCAACGGCGGAGCGTTGAGGCTGCGATTGGTTGCGAGGGCTGGAGCTCAAGGACATTGGTCAATCAAGCTGTCAATCAGGACGTAGCCACGCCCTAATGCATACCCTGCTTTATCGTCACATATAAAATCAGGGAGGCCAAAATGTCCCAAATGAACATCATACTGCATTGAAGAAGGCTTTAAACTAGCGATTGAGACCATAAACACATTTTGAAAACGTTTACTGAGGTTAGAAATCAAGTGAGAAGTTGGTGAATTCTCCATTGACTTGTATAGAGACGGTCGCCCCCTGGTGGCCTTTTGATAGAATGCAGCTCTAAATTACTTCTGCGTTGGCTTCTTTTCAGAGGACAGGAACTCCCCGCCTGGGTTGATCCCATTTGCTCGTTGTCTTGTTCTCTTGGTGATACTTGCACACCAACCTGGGAAAACCATTGGACAGGGCATCCACATACTTTTGGCCTTTTATTTCTTTAAGAGCTGCGTTTAGTTTTGCAGCTTAGTAAAAGCTCCGGTTTTAATATCAGTTAAAGAAGAGAATAATATTACTGGTATCTCAAACAACCATTGCCAAAAAGCTAATTATTCTATTCTGGGAAACAAGACAAACCAGGTCCTTACAGTTAAATTGTGGCACTTAATTAACTCATCAACACCCTGTTATTCTAAAGGGTAACATTCTCGTTAAACCTGCATTAATTGATTTTTTTTTGGCCAGCACAAAAAGCTATAAACACAACATTGGTATAATTATCACCTTATAAAGTTGTTGTGGTGACTGTGTCTTGTATATATTTAAACATCCGGCAGACATGACGTAACATATACTAATTCATTTATTTCTGTCTCTGCCACCCAACAAATGTAAATCTAGTATTTTCTCCGCTTTTAGCTCTCATTTGGGTCTCCACCAGCTGCTAAATGCTTCACTTTCCTCACCAGTGAGTGTGTGAGTGCTGTTTGCTGCTAGTCAGGTTGTGTACAGAGGAGTTTGTGAGAAAACAGTTGAGACTGAACCAAACAGGAAATGTGTTGGAAACTAAAAAAGCTGGAAAAAGGGGAAAAGAGAAAATGGAGCTAAATGAGGCGAAAAATTGCTCAGAGGTGATGATTCCCTGTTGGATACTTTTCACACATACACAAACATATACTGTATATTATTATTTTGCAAAGAAACTACAAATATCACTTTAATTCCATCAAGATTTTTGTCCTTTTTTGTTAAAGAAATAAACCAATAAACCGACTAAAAGTATTCCAACAAAACAAAGGTTTCAGTTTGATGTTGTGGAGTTCTTCAGGTTGATGGGTCTCTGGTTGGTTTTCCCCCTTTTTTAGTGCAACTCGTTTTTTAGCCAAAATAACCAAACAAAAAAGCTTTTAGAGGAAGAGCTGTCGGCCCAGTCACAAAATCAAATTAATGAGTGGTTTGTTTGAGGTGGAAACGTGATCCGATCTCCATCTGACCGACTTGAGTTTGAGTGAAATCAACATCGAGGTCCGACCTGGACGAACGACAAAATACAACATATACAATAATTCTGGGCAGATATGAGCTTCTTCCTGTGTTTATGTTCTCGCTCCAGCTTCAAATACATCTGACCAATAAGAGGAGAGAACGTGATGCTTGAATTATTTTCTTTGTGTGAAAAGAAATCAACTCGTCCGATTCAGACCAGAACAAACACAGTAGAGAGGTTTGAGAATAGATCCTCAGTTAACGATTATTCTCTTTATCAATTACTCTGCCAATCACACTCACTCCATGCTGTGATTGATCTTATTCACAGGTAAGAAACTAAGAAAGGTGAGGTCTTTATGTTCTCATTCAATATTAGGATATAAAGCAGAGGTGTCAAACTCATTTTCATTTAAGGGAGGAAGGGAGGGAGGGAGGGAGGGAGGAAGGAAGGACAAATGGAAGGAAGGTGGGAAGGAAAGAAAAGAAGGCAGGAAAGAATAAAAGTGAGGAAAGAAGAAAGAAAAGAAAGGAAAGGTTGGAAAAGAAGACAGGAAGGAAGGAAGGAAAGATGGAAGGGAAGAAGGAATGAAGGAAAGATGGAAGGAAGGAAAGATGGAAGGAAGGAAGGAAAAGAAGACTGGAAGGAAGGGAGGAAGGAAGGAAAGATGGAAGGAAGGAAAAGAAGACTGGAAGGAAAGATGGAAGGAAGGAAGGAAAGATGAAAGGAAGGAAGGAAGGATGGAAGGAAGGAAAGATGAAAGGAAGGAAGGAAGGAAGGAAGGATGGAAGGAAGGAAAAGAAGACAGAAAGGAAGGGAGGGAGGGAGGACGGAAGGACAAATGGAAGGAAGGTGGGAAGGAAAGAAAAGGAGAAGTCAGGAAAGAATAAAAGTGAGGAAAGAAGAAAGAAAAGAAAGGATAGGTTGGAAAAGAAGACAGGAAGGAAAGATGGAAGGAAGGAAGGAAGGAAAGAAGGAAGGAAGGAAAGAAAAGGAGAAGGCAGGAAAGAATAAAAGTGAGGAAAGAAGAAAGAAAAGAAAGGATAGGTTGGAAAAGAAGACAGGAAGGAAGGAAGGAAGGAAAGATGGAAGGGAAGAAGGAATGAAGGAAAGATGGAAGGAAGGAAAAGAAGACTGGAAGGAAAGATGGAAGGAAGGAAAAGAAGACTGGAAGGAAGGAAGGAAGGATGGAAGGAAGGAAAAGAAGACAGGAAGGAAAGATGGAAGGAAAGAAGACAGAAAGGAAGGAAGGAAGGAAGGGAGGGAGGAAGGAAGGAAGGACAAATGGAAGGAAGGTGGGAAGGAAAAGAAGACAGGAAGGAATGAATGAAGGAAGGAAGGATGGAAAGAAGGAAAAGAAGACTGGAAGGGAGGAAGGAAGGAAAGATAAAAGGAAGGGAGGAAGGAAGGAAAGATGAAAGGGAGGAAGGAAGGAAAGATGAAAGGGAAGAAGGAATGAAGGAAGGAAGGATGGAAGGAAGGAAAAGAAGACTGGAAGGAAAGATGGAAGGAAGGGAGGAAGGAAAGAAAAGGAGAAGGCAGGAAAGAATAAAAGTGAGGAAAGAAGAAAGAAAAGAAAGGATAGGTTGGAAAAGAAGACAGTAAGGAAGGAAGGAAGGAAGGAAGGGAGGAAGGACAGATGGAAGGAAGGAAGGAAAGATGAAAGGAAGGAAGGAAAAAAAGACAGGAAGCAAAGTGGGCTGAAAAGGACCCCTCAGCGGGCCGGTTCTGGCCCACGGGCCGCATGTTTGACACCCCTGATATAAACCAACAATCAATCTTTATTATAAAACACCAAATCACAACAAAAGTCATCTCAAGTCACTTCACACATAGAGCAGGTCTAGACCCAACGGTTAGGGTTAGAAGAGAACCAGAGAGAGAGAGAGAGAGAGAGAGAGAGAGAGAGAGAGAGAGAGAGAGAGAGAGAGAGAGAGAGAGAGAGAGAGAGAGAGAGAGAGAGAGAGAGAGAGAGAGAGAGAGAGAGAGAGAGAGAGAGAGAGAGAGAGAGAGAGAGAGAGAGAGAGAGA